>NC_016486.1:163851-217342 GCF_000227115.2 Naumovozyma dairenensis CBS 421 | reverse complement strand
TCTGAGGACGTTAGTCATGTCTGACGGTGTCCCTAACGCTTTTACTACTACATTTTATTGTAAATATATTTTAAATAGTAATTGCCAATCTTTAAAGACGACCTCACTACTCGTTGATGGTCGAGGATATCAGATATCCGTGTTTGAGGTTGCGGATGGTCGTTATCTCAATTTATAAAGCATTGTATATTGGACTAAACCTCAGAGTAATACGCCGAGTCTCTCTATATAGACAGTACTCGGAATATATACCATCTTATGGGTCTATTCACAATTCTCTTAGGTGTCGATGAGCCCATAGAAATCTAACTTACAGTAAGCTAAACTATTTAGTGAAAGAATTAGACTACAAAAATTAAGAAAAGCAATCCTTGAGAATTATAAATACATTTATTAATTCACCTTTAGATCAATTTGAAAATAATTTCCTTAGACGCGCAGGACCCAAACTAGATTACAGTTAACTATAAAAGATATTCAATAATCTCACCGTAAATTCACAAAGTATTATAAGGTCATATTAGTCATTAATATAGTGTAGTCGCTATAATTATATCAGTGCACACTGTACGTAAAGATATTTCTTACATTAACATATAAATAAAGGATCGCTTGAATATAACTCCGAGTAATTAACTTATCTTTTTCATGCTTTATTTTTACTCCAGCCAAATAATCCTGTTTTCTTCTTAGGGGTTTTTTTGGAAGGTTTCAAACTATTATATGACCGTTGCGGTTTAAACCCGATATAGTCACTATCGTAATCACTGCTATCAGATCTGGCACTTGGACTTGATGGTTTCCTACTGAAAAACGAAAATAATCCTCCACCACCACCTCCTCCTCCTCCTCCTTTGTTACTTGATTTTGGACTTTGGATTCTAACGGGACTGTTATTATATGATCTTTTTTCAAATTCATTCGATCTGACTTTCCTTAATGTATCATCATAACTTTTCATTCTTGGCAAATTCAATTTTTGTTGTTGCTTGCTTGGAGCAGAAGGTACGGGACTTAACCCTAATGGTGATTTATCCCTAATCCCTGTTCTTGTAGCCCGTGATAATGCGGTTGATGCAATATCATAAGATCGAACTGGTGTTAAATGATATGTACCCATTCCATTTTCTTCCTCACGCGTTCTTGATAACTTTGGTACAGAGGGGGATGATAATGCTGTTTGTTTTTTCTTTTTGGTTTTTTGGGGTGCTACATCTAACATTGATTTCTTGGAAGATGGTGGTGTGATCATATCTTGTCTCGTTAGCACATTTTTCAATTTTTCAAAACCGACACCCTTGTTGTTATTATTGTTGCTGAGTGAATCGATGGGCAATAGTTCCATTTCTAATGAGAATTTCAAAGATGAGTCGATAATTATATCCAATCTGGATAATTGTTTTTGCTCGATATTCAAATTTGGGTCATTTAAAATATTTGACATTTTGTTGATCATTTCACGTCTATGTTTTCTTGCAGATTTATGTAATTTTGTTTTTAAAGATACGGTTGAATTTTCAGAATTGATTGATATTTGGTCCTCATTCTCATTGGTACTGTCATCATCGTCATCACTTGTCTCGTATTCATCAGTATCAGTACTATCATACATTGCATCACGACGTCTCTGTTCTTGTGATATCAATAAATTATCAAATTGTTTTGAATATAGATCATCGGAAGAGTAAGCGTCCGTGTGATAATAATTATTCGAATCAGGTCCCCTATAGGGAACGGTCCCATCATTTGCAATATCATTTGTAAAGATTGCTGGAGTTTGTGTAGTATTTGCATGCAAAAGTACAGGTCTTCTTCCTTTCTCATAGTCCTTTTGGAAAGTTGAGAATGATGATAATGATGATGATGATGGGAATTGTTCCGCCAATTGTATTTCAAATTCGAACATTCTCATTGCTGGTACGACGAACACTGGTATAGGAAATGAGGTACATAATTTATCTGTTAAGGTTTTGGATTTCCAACGGACTAAATTATCTGTTCTTTCCCATTTTAACGTACTGGAAACAATAAAATCTGGGGTATATATATCTATTACATCTGTAAACATTTTCTTTGTTTTGCCTATTATTATTTCTACTGAAATTTTAATTGATTTGGGGGATTTTGAAAGGAGTAAAGATATATATTCGAAAATGTCCCTTAATTTTTGTTCAATTAGTGTTTTATTGTATCCAGAAGTCCATTCATAATCGTTACTGAAAGAAGAGCGGGTTGGAGACATCGAAGGTGACCTCTGTTGTTGTTGTTGTCTCATTCTGGAACGTGATCTTGATCTTGACATTGATCTTGACCTTGCATTCGTACTCGAAGAAAGTACCGATCTCATCTTGGGAATATTTGCTACGATGACCACATTATCAGTGTCTTGAGCGAATTGTTTTATGGTCCAATCAAGGGAAACCCACGTATGACGACGTCCACTCAAATGACAAATGATTGTTCTTGGATTTGTTGGGTATCCTATTTGTTCATTCAATATTTTCTCTTTCCTTTTTTGTTCCTTCGTCAAGGGCACATAAGCTTCCTCTTCACTTATTTTCGATTTCTTCTTTATCTTAGAGTTAGGACGTGAGAATAAGATATCACTATATTTGAAAAATTTCGGTTTATCATCCAATCTCTTATCGATTTGTCTTTTCCTTTGTAACGATAATTTCTCATAATTCAATACTATTCTATTAATTACAACGGCTTCATTAGAAACAGTGGGTCTACTTGGATAATCTTCTCTTACAATTTTGCCATTCTCAGCAATCTTAAACAATTTCCCCAAAGCTACAGTGTTACCCTTGGAGCTACGTGGAGGAGGAGATCTATTGCGTAAATTGGAGAAACTACTTGAGGTTATGTATTTGTCATGTTGATGGAAATCTGAATTATCTGATATGTATCCGGATTCATTGTCGTAAAATTCATCCATTGTATAATCGGTTGAATATAGTTGGACTCCGGGGAAATCAGATTCATATTCTTTGTCTATTTCTAGATTGCTTGATGTTATTGGGACAGTATTGAAGGAAACACATGGTTTATACTTCAAGTATGGATATGGGTTGGTTGGTGAAGGAGATGATGGTGCTGGCGTGGCCATGGGAGATGTAGATGTAGCGGTTGATGATTGAGCAGGAGGGTAAAGTGTCAAATGTCTATATGCCTTCCGTAGCATTTCATTCTCATGTTTAGAGTTAAACATCCCGGGTAGATGGGTTTTGGTATTCCAAGTATCCTTTTTCTCTTGTCTTTCCTTATTATCTTGTGTAGATGTGAGCACTCCACAACCTGTTCGGATTAATTGGTGATTACTTTTCAAGAAAGCAAACAATCGATGGAGCAATGATGCCAAGCTCGCAAGTTGGATTTCTAATAATGTATGAAAGATCTAGCTTAAGTAACTAGGTGAGATAAAGTTTGTTCGAGAAGCAAATACCAAGTATATTGGTTGTTTCTCACTAATCAATCAATCAATCAATCAATAAGTAGCCTATTATCTTAAAATAACTATTAAAGAAAGATAAGTTACCGTAACGTACGACGTTAGCCGCGGCGTTTTTTCGGTTTTTTCTTAACGGAAAAAATGAAAGTGTGGCAGGAATCCGTGTGTTGCCCCACGGGTCTCCAGTTGTCAACTCTGTATTCGCTATTGTCCCATTGGTACTGTTACTCCTCTTTCTCATGCCCCTGCAGTTTCCAAATAACGTAGGTATAACAATCTTTGAGAAAGGTATGTGTGCTACAACATAGAGGAAATACACCCTTAGAGAGAACTAAATTGTACCAGTTTCAATGTTGTAACTATATGACAGTTTGTTGCTTTATTCAGGAAACATCATTTTCGTGGTCCATAACGAAAATGATGATAAAAAAAGAGGGGCCCCGGCACAAGTTATGGCTTAAATAAATTAAGAATTGCATCAGTATATATATATATATTTATATAATATCAAGATAATAAATAGTACAGATATTTTCACGGTGGCGAGAACGACTTGCCTTCCCTTAAAATTAAAGATGATAGCGCCGTTGCCTATTTACTGTGGACATTGAAACATATACAAATAGGAACATGTAACATATGTCTTCGAAGTATATTTCAACTTGATAAACTATACTCGATTTATGAAGTCTAATAATATGTTATGACTATATGGAGAGCATATAAAGTAACATTAAAATGTGTAAAGAAACGATACTAGTCTATACACATGCTTGTAAATCATTAGTCAATTACTCCTTCTTGTCCTTAGATATCTTATATTTCTGGGCTAGTTGTTCTAATCTCTTCACGGGACCATATCCTTCTAAGATACCAAAGAAATACCATTCAAGGATAAAATCTGTAGGAACTCTATAATAAAGTAATTTGGGTCTTAAAAGGAACCAAGTCTCTACAAAATGAATGACAAACTCCGAGATAATAATCATGATTATAACAAAATCATCATCTAAAATCGTTACCAATGTTTCCTTAATATTTGAGTATCCAAAAGACGGAATACATTCAAACAAATAATACAATACTGGACGATACAAATAACATAACGTGGGTAAAGTGACTCCCAAAATGATTAACCAATCCACTAGAGATGAGGGACATTTAACTTCATTGATTTGAAACGAAGATAATCCACGTGACTTTGTTGCGTCGGTACCGATGTTTGTTAAAATTTCATCCATCTCTTCAGGATCGGAACCATCACCATATTTCTCATTATCAATTGGTATCAAGACGTCCATTGGATGTTCCAAATCGTCATTATACCTATACTGAATAGTAAACGAATCAGAGTCAATTTCTTTCAATTTGATGCCAGAGACTTTTAAAGTCGGGATACAACCGAAGACTTCCAAGATATCTTCTAATGCAACTTGCCTTCTGCTCCCCTTTTCTTTCTTATTATTCCATTGAGCAATAATATCGGCATTTGACCTTGCCATTTTTTTTTTGCAAATTATATTGAGACAGAAAGACTGTTAAGTACCTTGTTATTACCAAAACAATTTCACTTCCATTCATCCCTTGATTCCAATTGAAAAACTTAAACTCTTTCCGTAAAGATTATCTATTCCTTCATTTCTTCCACGTTTTCTAGTTGATGAAATCGTTAATTGTCAACAAAATATGAAATTCCATCCAGAAAAAAAAGAAATGGGATATACCCTAAATTTTTTATTTTATAGCCCTTTATAGATGCATATTGGTAATTTTCAAAAGTTGTAAGTAGCCCTTCTTCAAAAGTTAAACTCCTTTCCCCAGTTATTTTCTCGTGCCCCATTAAAATTTTCCTATTATTCCATATTTACCCTGGAAAAAATCCTTAACCCTGACATTCTCAACGGAAATAATAATACCCATTTCAAAAATGGGTAAAAAAGGCAAAAAAGGCAAAGGCAACATTTATTGCAAGTCCCTTCATACATACACAGAAGACAGCACATCAACAAGAGAAACCAACATAAGAACATTTGTTCAAGCACGTATATACCGAGTATTTGAAGATAATAACCAACTATAAGAATCAGCTTTTTTCTTTGATTCCCAAAAATATCATTTCAAAATTTAAGCTAAAAGACAATTTTTGTTCCCCCCCCTCCAGATAAAGTGAAATAGAAAAAAAAATAATGGAACAATCCCCGCCACAACAACAACAACAACAACCAATAAAGACAGACCCATCCTCTTCATCTCGTCAACATCATCATCATCACCACCACCACCATCACCATCATCACTCCACTCCTGGCGGTTCAACCGGTAGTGGCTCCAGGAATGGTCTAGGAGATGGTGCTCATATTGGTAATTATCAAATAGTGAAAACATTAGGAGAAGGTTCATTCGGTAAAGTGAAGCTAGCTTACCACATGACTACTGGTCAAAAAGTGGCTCTCAAAATCATCAATAAGAAAGTACTAGCTAAGAGTGACATGCAAGGTCGTATTGAGAGAGAAATTTCATACTTGAGATTATTGAGACATCCTCATATTATCAAATTGTACGATGTTATTAAATCGAAAGATGAAATTATTATGGTTATGGAATATGCGGGAAATGAATTGTTTGATTATATCGTACAGAGAGATAAGATGAGTGAGAATGAGGCAAGGAGGTTTTTCCAACAGATTATTAGTGCCGTGGAATATTGTCATAGACATAAGATTGTTCATAGAGATTTAAAGCCGGAAAATTTGTTATTGGATGAACATTTGAATGTCAAGATTGCAGATTTTGGGTTATCTAATATTATGACTGATGGGAATTTCTTGAAGACTTCATGTGGGTCTCCAAATTATGCAGCTCCTGAAGTTATTAGTGGAAAATTGTATGCTGGTCCAGAAGTGGATGTTTGGTCTTCGGGGGTCATCCTTTATGTCATGTTATGTCGTCGTTTACCCTTCGATGATGAAAGTATTCCTGTTTTGTTCAAAAATATTAATAACGGGGTTTACACTATCCCTAAATTTTTATCTCAAGGTGCTTCTTCTTTAATTAAAAGAATGCTGATTGTCAATCCATTAAATAGAATAAGTATTAGTGAAATCATGCAAGATGAATGGTTTAAAGTCGATTTACCTGAATATTTATTGTCCCAAGATTTAAGAAACCAAGCTGAAGAGCAACAACAACAACAACAAAAGCAAGGGAAAGAATCAGAAACTGACGAAGTAAATACATCTGTTGCTTCCGAGAATAACGATGCAACTAATGCATTAACTGAAGAAATAGATGATGCCTTAGTGACAACATTATCAAAGACAATGGGGTATGAAAAGGAAGAAATTTATGAATCTTTAGAATCAAGTGAAGATACTCCTGCATACAATGAAATTAGAGATGCTTATATGCTAATTAAGGATAACAGATCTCTAGTAAGAGATATGAAAGCAGATAAATCAATTGGTAACGAGTTAGATACATTCTTAGCACAATCACCTCCCTCTTTTGACAAATTACAACAAAGAAGAATGCAAACCACTACTATGGATTCATCATCTTCTCCTTCTTCTTCAAGTAAGAAACATTCCAAACGTACAGCAAGTTCTGTAACTCAACAAAGAACTTACCATCAAGCGCCATACATGGATCAATCTAAAGAAGAAGACTCCACAATTTCCATATTACCAACATCATTACCACAAATTCACAGAGCGAATATGTTAGCTCAAGGATTACCAGCTGCATCCAAGATATCGCCATTAGTTAATAAAAAATCTAAGACAAAATGGCACTTCGGTATTAGATCACGTTCGTATCCATTAGATGTCATGGGTGAAATTTATATCGCTTTGAAAAATCTTGGTGCAGAATGGGCAAGACCTTCTGAAGAAGATTTATGGACCATAAGAGTTAGATGGAAATATGATAATGGATCAATCAATAATAACAACGGTAATATGACAATGATTAGTAATAATAGTAATAATATAAATTCAACAAATACTATGACTTCAAGTAATGATGCCATCCCTGACTTAATGAAAATGGTTATCCAATTATTTCAAATCGAAACAAATAACTATCTTGTTGATTTCAAGTTTGATGGTTGGGAAAATTCAAACGGCCAAGTGGTAACAAATTCAAATATTTCCGAAGATGAAATGAGTACATTTTCTGCCTATCCTTTCTTACATTTAACTACAAGATTAATTATGGAATTAGCTGTAAATAGTCAAGGAAATTAAATGCATACGCCCGTAAAGGGCAATACCCTATGGTAAAATTGATATATGTTCTGTATATACCAAAAGAACGACTATACTGACGTTTGTACAAAATGAAAAAAATTAAAAATAAAATACAACATATAAAAACCAATAAAAAAAGCGGAATATTACAACATGAAGAAAAAATATTATATTGAATGTATATATCCCCCGATTTAAACATTACATTCTCTTTTGTAACCTTATTATTATATCCTATCTAACGACTCGAATGAACTCTGATCATCTTTAAGAATGCACTTTATATATAGAGTTAATAAATTTTTTAAGACATCCTAGTATTCTATTCAAGAGTTTACAGGCTTCAATAAGAGCTTATTGATAGTCATGCGATGGATCTAATATAGTGACAAAAGCATATCACTCGGATTTGCAGTTCTGTATTATTCTAATGGAGGGCTCTTTACGATCCTAACACTCATAATACTGACTATGTCGTAAATGTTACCTTTTAAAATTTACCTTTAATTCTTTATCTAGTTCAAGTTATCATACATCTCTTAGATTTGACATCCATGAGTAAGTTACTTATCACTTGGCCCCATCCAGTTTGACATTGTATCGAAAAGTAAAGTACGAGCA
This sequence comes from Naumovozyma dairenensis CBS 421, assembly GCF_000227115.2. Lineage (NCBI taxonomy): Eukaryota > Fungi > Ascomycota > Saccharomycetes > Saccharomycetales > Saccharomycetaceae > Naumovozyma > Naumovozyma dairenensis. Next base: position 209,020 of record NC_016486.1, on the reverse strand, counting down.
AGAAAATTACGGAAAATGAAATGTGCTAATATCAGTTCGATGAAGAGCAGTTTCGATACAGGCGTTTGGAGCAAGATGATTTGCAAGCCGTGGTAAATATCAAACTTCCAACAAGAGCTCTATTGGGCCTTATGGCACTCCGACACAGTCACTTTGTTCATATATAATAGTATTTGGCACCGTCTTGGTCCATCATCCCAATTTCTTGATTGTGTTCTGTAATAAACGTTTTGTTACACAAAATCCTTCCTTATGTATGTAATCTTCTTAGTTTAGTTGTAACTACAACGGGAAATTTTTCACTTTCAAAAAAGAAGAAATAGAAGTTATCTCATCGAGCAATTTCAACAGAATTCAACAGACAGATAGATACTTATTTCATGAGCCTTGGTCAGTTGTGAAGGAAAAGAGCATTTTACCTACGATACAAAATCAGTCATTCTAATAAAAGTGACATAACTAATGAGTGAAAGACGAAGAAAATGAATAGAGATCAAGCTGAAAAATTTAAAGATAGACATATTAGACAAAAATATGACCTCTTGCATTTATTACCATCGATGCTTCCGACAGGGAACCCAGCATTATCTGGATTATATTTGAAAAGTTTTTATAATGGTGTGAAACGATATAAGTTACAATTACCTTCTTCAATCACAAATTCAAATGAAAAATTTTGTGGATCTTGTGGAACTGTCAGGATCATTAATCGTAACTTGGAAATGGAAATGGTTGTGAGAGAGAAAATGCAAGAGAATGATGATAGTTCAAGTCAAATTAAGGTTTTAAAATATAAATGTCTGAATTGTAATTTTGAAAATGAGTTCACAGTAGGAAACGTATCACATAGAAACAAAGAAATAGCAAACCCAAAAATACCGAGGGATAATAAGGATAGATCAACTGTTAAACTAGAAGCCAAAAATACAAATAGTACAAATGGTGGTATACAAAAGAAAAATACTGCTAAAGATCGTGCCAAGAAGAGGAAGATGAATTCATTGTCGAATTTACTTAGTAAAAAGAATCAAGAAAAATCAAAGCAAAAGAGTACTTCTTTATCTTTATCATTAGAAAGTTTTATGAACTCTTGATTAGTTATCCAATGTTAATATATTATAATAAATATTCATCAACAAAAATCTTAAATCCGTGAATTTCTTTAAACTAAATGTTTTTTTATATAGAAGCTATAATTTTTTCCTTAAAGCTCGACAGAGGACGTTATAACATCATTGAGGCTCATATATAGATTTCGAATGTCGTCATTCTTTTCTTATCATAGGGAGGAATTCAAAATATCAGCAAAATCACCAAACGGGCCTACGGAATCATTCGCATATAACGGTGGTCCTTGCTCGCCCGATTCATTCATATCATCATTATCAGTTTCAATTGAATTATTATTGTTATTATTATTATTATTTTTGTGACTTGAATCACTATTTAGGTGAGCAAATCCAGACATGGAGCCTCTAGAGACACCCTGTATCACACGATTAGGATATATCATATGACCTCTCAATGGATTGACCACTTCTTCCACAATCGTATCGGTATCAAAACTATTTACATCACTCATCCTATTCTCTTTATGATTCATAAGTGATTTTCCAGTACGAACAGTACCACGCTGAACATTCATTGGATTAGTATTTACATCTGAACGTGTTTTACGTGTACAAATATTAGTCCACATTCTTCTTCTATAATGACCCCTTTCACCAGTCAAATCCACATCATATACCCATTTAGTTTCTGAATCAATTTCAACATATTGGATATATCTATCTCCTACCCATTTTTCTGGATTTAAATCAATTGTCCAATTAGAGGCATGGTTTTTCTTACGATTCGACAGCCATTCCCATTCCACAGGAGGCTTGATATCGTCTAGTGATTTCAATGTAACATCCTCAATCCTAATACCATTGATTCTTAAATTAGATAACAAAGAAAAATCATCCGAGGTGAATCCAATCAAATGCCATTCTTTATGTTTAGGAATATATTTTTGAATTTCGTAAATATATACTAATTTATTTTCCCTAGCTTCTACGAATTTCAAATATTCATTGATCTTATGTTCGTATTTATTTGATATAGATAATATTTTCAATCTTGTCTCCTCTGAATTTAATTTACTTAGTAATTTATCTCTGTTTGTGGGATGTAATTGAGCGGAAATGATCCATCCAGTGAGTACTAATGTTAATTTAATGAATGGTAATAAGAATTGAAATAGATTTTCAATGAAAAGGAAATTAAAAATCCCAATTGACAAAAGAACAATAAAAGCAAATGATGAGACTTGTCCATTTTTAAAGAATGCAAATTTGCAGAGTATATAATCAATGAAATCATATAAGTAAACATACAATACCATGTGATTTTGTAAGTCTGTTAAATTTAAAAGAAATTCTTGACTTAATTCAGGGACTGGTTTGGGTAATTCAACTTTTCTTAATGGTGGTCCTTGTGAGGGTGTCATATTATTTGATAGAAGTGGGTTTGGATCTGGTGTATGCAGGTAAATGTATTGCGGAACCATAATACCAAAGACGATGTATAATATCGGTGTTACGAAAATGGTTGTGACAGGTTTACATATCAGGAAAGTGTATAGGAATAAAATTGATAATGTATAGTATGGATTAGTCCAATTAATAATTTTGATTATTTCATCGATAATGATGAAAGGTATGCTAAGTCTTGAATTCATGGCTATAAAATTTCGACTCATTATTGGGACAGAAAGGCCGGGTCTTCCCTTACTCGATGCCACTCTATGTTCAATAGATTCGATGGCTAATTCTGAAGAAGGCGGTAATGCCATTTTGATAAGTTTTTCGATAAGACTATCTGTCATCATCTTCTGAATACCTGTTGAAGTAGAACCAGGCGGACCATTGAAAATAGAAGACGTTAGAGAACCTGCACTGCTCCGCTCAGCATTAGTCTTTTTCTCTGCAGAATGATCATTTTGGTGATCTTGTAAACTTGGATAACCTTTACTGAGTCCATGTTTTATCTTTGGTGTGTTTGATTGTTGAACAAATGAGGAAGCATCTGTATGTTTATTACTAGCACCCCTACTTGGGTCATTCCAAAAGAAATCCATATTTTTAATTGCTTTCTAAGCGGTATATCTATTGATCAAAGTGCGTTAATGGGTGTATCGATAAATGCATTTATATATCTGGTTCTCCCCTCAAGAACATTCATTTGTTAAACCTCTTTGCTCTAGAGAACTCCTTTCAAGCATTCCTATCTTCCTATCTACTTGTAAAGCTATTAAATTTCTTGTTATGTCAAATTTCGATGTTTTGGTTAAGCGAAAGTTGTTTTGGAAGCGTCACACAACAACAAGTTATATATAAATTAGAGACTATAACAGAGAAACTTCACGAGGTTGGGGTTCAAATTATTAGTTTATACTTTTATATATTGCAGTAAAAATATTAGTATATTAGTATGGTGTCATTTCTTACCTTTCTTTGCAGGTCTTGAGGTTTTTGTATCTTCGTCAATTTTTCTTTTCAAAACATTTTTCAATAATTTCTCATCATCGATTGTTTTCGTTAAACCTTTTAATACTGCTAGACATTTAGATATAGCTTGATATTCATTTATTAAAATTTCATTGGCCATCTTGTGTCTCAATTTTTCAACATTTCCAATGTTAAAATCATCTGCCTCCGGTTTCGTCATTTCTTTACTAACATTATATTCAGCGAGTCTCTTTTCTAATATTGTTTGCTGTATTGTAACACATTTCTTTGTCAATTTTCCAAGTTCCAAAAGTTGGATACATTTCTTCAATGTTCTTTTCGTTAAGTTAGTAAGTGATAGAATATCCAATGCATCCAACTTTGGTACTTGAAGAATTATGCATAATACTTGAACCAATAATGAAAATTCAGGTGAGATTGAGTTGTCACAGTTCAGCTCATATGAATCCATGACTATATCTATCTCTTCTTCTTGAATATCTTCATCTTCCCTCAAGATATCAATTATTCGACTTACAAGTTTGTCAGAAACAGCAAAGGTTTCTCCTAGGACTTTAATGACCAAGTCGAAAGGTACCTCACCATAATCAAATTGGGAACCTCCCCATTCAACGTACCCGTATTTTCTTAAAAGTTCAGAATTAGGAAGCTCACCGTAAGTATTATAGACTTGTTCTCCTTTCTTAATAGGCTTGATAGCTAGCATTTTCAATGAATCTTTATCATACGTCAAGTTTGCGTTACACTTATGAGTATCTGCATTCAAGGTGTCTGCTAATGGTATCATTGATTTTAGAAGCTCCGGCTCTTCTTCTTTTTCGTCAAATTCTTCATCCCCCTCGTTCTCGTCATCGTCATTCTTAATTTCTACATCAAATGAGTATGCCATGATAATACTTGGAATATACAAAAATTCTTCCCAAGAAATTGACCCCAACTTCTCAGTCAAGATATCTTCATTAAATTCATTGATTGTGTCCAAGATTCTACGGTACATGGTTTCCGCATCTCCTTTACCAACTCGATTCACTACTAAAGATGGTGTTAAAAACGATAGCTCTTTATCATTCCAATACATCAAAGTATTCAAGGATTCAGAAGAAGGTAAAACATTGAAATAAGATGACCATCTGCTCTCATGCTGTAAAACTTTCATCTCATACATCATACAGATAATCAAACTGTCCCATTGAGACAATTCCATGAGCTTCCCAGTTATATGGGGGAAATCGACGCATAATTGGGACGTTGTGACATTTAATATGGATGATCTGGGGATTTCAAATAATAGTTCATCTGTGTCAATGTCTTTACTGGCAATGATGCATCTACCTTGCCCTTCTGATCTTAGATCTTCAATTTTAATTTTCGATGAGACGGTCACTTTCCCATCAGTAGTTAGCCATGAGAGAAAGGACTCGGTTTGCTCATTGAAAAGGGAGTCTGTAATCATGGTTGTTTTTAAGATGATTTTTATTTGGTCACAGCGTAAAGATTCTTCAATTGACCTTTGAATCGAACCTCTAAAAAGTTGTCTGTTTGAAGAACAATATTCTTCTTCATTTTGAGTTGGAAAATTTTCAGTAAGCATAATATATAGCGGCGCTATCAAAATGAGAAATTGAATATTTTCCTCGAAGAATTATCTTTCGTTATTCCTCCCAGTTGAAGAATTGTAGTCACAACTTCATACACAGGTCTCTCCAGAATGATATAGTATAAAATATAGCTAATATATCTCATGTTAAAAAGAAGTAAAATTGTCTCAACGTGTCACTCCTTGCTACACGAATGGACATATATATATATGTATATATACTGCTGTATGCGGAACAATTTCCGCGTTATCAAACATTGACCAAAACTGAAACAGCACATCAAAGATTTGACCAAGAAATTGACATAACAAATCAGAAACAATAGTTGGCTATTTTCCGCTACCTTGGTACCTCATGCACCTCTCAGAACTAATCCAGCAATGTCCAACTCGGAAGAGCTGAGGTAATGATGAATTTAAAGAGGAAAATTGTGAGGAAGATATAACATATACACTCCTTTTGTCGTAAAGCTTTGAAACATTATAAATAAATATATGTACGTGCATAATTTTTTGGAAATCAACATAAAAAAGTACTCTAAACTGCCTTAAAACTGTGCTTATATACAGGCAATGAAATCAATCTAAAGGACTATTATTTTTCTTTCTCTTCTTCTAAAAGCTCTCCGTTTTCATGGTTCGGCTCGACAACTAACTTACCATCTTGTACGGTAATATTTACCGTTTCTCCATTACGAATTTGTCCTTTCAATAAAAATGTAGCCATAGGGTTTAATATTTCCTTGTGAATTAATCTATTCAATGGTCTAGCACCATATAATGCATCATAACCGTGATCCGTCAACCACATTTTTGCTTCGTCACTTAACGAAAGTTGCATCCTCTTATCATTTATTCTTTCTTGTATTTCTTTGATTCTAATATCCACAATCGATCTTAATACATTCTTAGATAATCTATTGAAGACTAAAATGTCATCAATACGATTAATGAATTCAGGTGGATATGATCTCTTCATAGCTTCTATAACTTTTTGTTTTGTAGGTGAATCTATTTTCCCATCTTCACCAATATTTGTATCCTCTAAGAGTATATCTTGTCCAATATTCGAAGTCATCACAATAATAGTATTCCGGAAATCAACGTGGTGGCCAAGTGAGTCAGTTAATTTACCTTCATCTAAGACTTGTAATAACAATTTTGAGACATCTGGATGAGCCTTCTCAAATTCATCAAATAAGATAACTGCATATGGTTTCCTTCTGACAGCTTCCGTTAATTGACCACCTGATTCACTTAAAACATAACCCGGAGGTGCACCAATCAAACGAGAAACTGTGTGCTTTTCTTGGAATTCAGACATGTCAAATCTAATCACGTTGGATTCATCATCAATAAAAATTACGGCCAATGCCTTAGTTAATTCTGTTTTACCTGTACCTGTGGGGCCCAAAAACATAAAACTTGCAATAGGTCTCTTTTCATTTGTCAATCCTGCTCTTTGTAATCTTACTGCATCAGCGATAGCGGAGATAGCTTCATCTTGGCCAACCACACGTTCTTTTAATGAATTTTCCATATATAACAAACGATCTTTATCTCCTTTCAAAACAGTTTCAGTTGGAATACCAGTCATTTTGGCAACAACTTTAGAAATATCATTGGATGTCACTGAATCATGTAGCAAACTCACCTTCTCTGAATCTGATTGTTTTTCGCTGGATTGAACTTTCTTTTCTAATTCTGGGATCCTAGAATAACGTAATTCTGAAGCTTTTGTATAATCACCTTCTCTTTGACATTTTTCCAATTGAATTCTAGCTTGTTCTAAATCAGCCTTTGCATTTTTGATTGATTCAATTTCCTTTTTCTCTTCGTCCCAAATTCTCGTTAATCTACTTAATTCATCATTTTTCAACTCTAGTTCCTTTTCTAATGCCTCTCTTCTTTCTACCGAAACTGGGTCAGTTTCCTTTTTTAATGATTCAAGTTCAATCTGGATTTTCATGATTGATCTATCCAATTTTTGGATTTCATCTGGTTTAGATTCATGTTGTAATCTTAGAACAGCACAAGCTTCGTCAACAAGATCAATAGCCTTATCCGGTAGGAATCTATCAGTAAGATATCTATTGGATAAAACAGCTGCAGAAACCAAAGCTGTATCCGTGATTCTTACCCCATGATGAACTTCATATCTTTCTTTCAACCCTCTTAAGATTGATATTGTATCTGATACAGAGGGTTCATTCAATATAATAGGTTGAAATCTTCTAGCCAATGCAGGGTCCTTTTCAATAATCTTAAATTCGTCTAAGGTAGTAGCAGAAATACATCTCAACCCCTTAGCTAATTTTGGTTTCAAGATATTTGAAGCGTCCATACTCCCGTCAGATTTCCCCAAACCCAGCAACATATGAACTTCATCGATAAAAATAATAACTTCCCCTTGTCTCTTATCTATTTCATCCAAGACACTCTTCAATCTTTCTTCAAATTCACCTCTATATTTAGCACCAGCGATCAAAGATCCCAAATCTAAAGTGATCAATTGTTTATCTTTCAAAGATTCAGGGACTTCACCGCTAACGATTCTTTGAGCTAGCCCGTCAATCAAACTAGTTTTCCCAACACCAGCTCTACCGATCAATACGGGGTTATTCTTAGTTCTACGTGATAAGATTTGAATGGCTCTTGCAATCTCATCATCTCTGCCGATTACAGGATCTAATTTCCCTGATTTAGCTAGCTGCGTCAGATTAGTACCAAATTGCTCTAATGGGTTTTGTTGTTGTTCACCTTGTTTAGGGTCCATCCTCATTTGAACGTAGGACCGCTTTTGAAGGGTGACATCTATGTGGGAAAAGTGTAGCGAGGACAATGAAGGTACGGAGTAGGTTGGTCTTGATACCTTTGAAGTTGTTGAAATAAAAGGTGATCTCGAAGACAAGCTTAAGAGCCGTGTATTCTTGACTGTAGTCATACCATGTTTAGTGCTAACAGAGGGCACCTTATTAAGCAATGACTTTTGTAATGTATTTCGATTTATTTGCCTGAGCATCGTGTTTTTCGTTATTATAATCTATAAATGGAGTCTGTATTGTACTGATCCTGAATGTATCTGAATTCAAAGCAAAAGTATTATTTCACTCAATGAGATTACTGAAAGAAAGATGTATCCATTTATGTATTGTTCTTCTTTTCTTCCTATATAGATTTGGAAGAGATACCAAATTTTTCAAGGGATATTTTTATTTTTCACGTTTTTGGGATTTTTCCGGAGTCTTCGAGAAAAATCCCTCAGAAACAGCCGCAGGGGATTGCCCATCCTTATTTAATGGACACACAAAGTAACAAGAAAAAATTATCAAATCAAATCAGACATAAGAAGTCTAAAGCAGGGAGGTTTGTATCATATTGGCAGGTTAGTATGTTCCTTCGTTGCTTGGATAATCATTGTTCTATAGCGTTTTGTACAGAAATGGCTCATCGGAAATGAAAAAATTAGAGTTTTAAATACAATATTAGTATATATTATAATATATGACCGAAGGATAGACGTATATATTTAATGAAAAAAGACTTGATATATTAAAGTACTGCAAATCATAAAATAGAGATATAAAAGTCAAGTAAATAAGTATATCGATCGTAGTCGATATGAAAACAAAGTAAGTTTAATTTTGGCTACATTCTTATAGAGGTTACTTATAAAAATTATAATATTAAGACGAAGAAAACGAAATAATAGTAACCCATAAAAGTTAATAAATATTCCAAGATTCCAATCAATGTTCTTTCGTCTTTTTAACCTATATTCAATCGAGGCTTCTCGTGGGGGTTATTTCCAATATTGGCCCAGGAAATATACCGTATGACCTAACATGAGAGTTTAGCTGAGTTAACCAATTTTTCTTCTTTCAAATGCAGTCAGTTTGGCCAGAGCTTCATATAAATAATGATACGACTAACGTAGAGGAGAAGATGCATGCCCTTGAAGCCTATAGCAGTCTCCTTCGTTCCATTCTTCATACGGGAATAGGGAGAGTGAACGAGGAAAACGAAAAAGTTAGTTTGTGACACTTGTATTTTGCGATTGCAGTGGAAAGATGGTCGATTTTCAAGTATGCAAAATATATACGGATCTTCTATCATGTTGCTGTACCTTGCTGCCATCCTAATATACTATTATTCGCTTGTTTCAAAGTCCTTACGTCGAAAATAGATCCTCCAACGGTCTCTGTAGAGAAGGGGAAAGTAACTGTACCCATGGTGTCTAGTTGAACATCTTTGAACAAAATACGATCATGCTCATCTTGGAATCTATCCCAATAAGTCCCATCATGAACTTCATTAGATGTCTTTTCTTTGACTTTCTTCTCATGTTGGATATCGTTATTTGTTGTATTTGCTCCTCCGTCTTGTTCATTCGCTGGTAGTTGTGTTGAATCGTCCAGTTCTTGTGCATCGAGTGCTAAAAATTCATCTTGATTCCATTCGTTGTATAATACATAATGAGAAAATGTAAGATGTTGATATTGGAAATAAGAATCTCTATAGGAAGCTGTACCGTTCATGTTTTTATATGTTCTGTCCGGCAGGAAGATCAATCTAATCTTTAGTTGACAAATAATGGCTCAACAGTTTTTGTATCAACGGGTACTTCCAATTTAAATTTGAATAATCTTTATTGTATAGTTTTTTTTGTCGATGTCTCGGACATATGTCTTTGTACATGAATATTCCAAAAAATCACAGAAGCCTCTCAGAAGATCGCTATATACGTTCTTCTTTGGAGGGTAAAGCGACACAGTCCCAAGATAAAAGACAATGCGATATGTCTCCAGAAAAGATAATTTACGTAAGAATAAGAATCATAAGGTAGAATGTATATGAAGAAAGTGGGTATTTGCCTAACCGAAAAAAATAATAAATGCTGGAATTTGTTTATTAGTCTGTTTTTTGAGTAGAAAAGAAAATGCGAAGTAGAGAGTAAGAAAATATACAATAGAAATGCTACAACAAATCATCTGATATTAAGAATGTGTAATGATGTATAAGGCACTACTATCATGCGTACTGAAAAAGCACAAATGAGATTTGGTGTAGGGAATGAAAAATGGTTGGGTCATCATCAGTCCACACTACAAAAAGAAGCAAATAGATAAAATTGAACCAATAAGAAGGAATAAAGCGTTCTTCAATAAGGTATCAAAAGGTCTGTCAATACCATCTTTCTTCAAGAATCTTTTGCTTGATACACCAAAGTTAGAAGCACCTCCCTTTGTTGCAGTAGATTTATAATGTGTCGAAGAATATGCTTCTTTGGATAATGAGACTGAAACTATTGTATCGATGGAACCATTATTTTGGAAATAAGTGAAATTATCAAATGGAGTTGGGAACAAATCAGCAGATTTTAATTTCAAATAGTCCCATTCTGGGGCATTCTCAGTTTTCCAATTCCAAAAGATCCAACCACTAGTCTTTGTAGAATAAGTAGCTAATTGTGCCTCAATGAATTGTCTAACTTTAATACGGTAATCTTCAGTCCAAGTACTAATATCATTTTGAGAAGTGCAATTTCCTATTGGAGGAGATGTTGAAGTGAAATATGTTGTATTATAATATGACCCATCATACCTGGCACCAATGTCGACACCATTCAACCATGTGGCACAATCAGTTATAGCACCTGACCATTCCCCGATGATAGCACCATGATAGGACAACTCTTCGTTTATAGAATTACCATAATTTATTATGTTCAATAATCTTTCATATTGTGTTTCTGCAAGTTGAGAATCTGTGAATACTTCATAATGATGATGATCGACCATAATTTGGCTTGAAGAATAAGTAATGTTTGTCAAATTGAAAAACTGATTAGAAACATTTGCATATTGCGGATTAAATTGTAAATTCCAATAATTGATTGGTTCAAAAGCATCATGGATAACGAATGTCGTATTCGCTGTTGAGTTTTGATTTCTTTCTTGGACTTTAAATGAATCAAATGCTTCATAATATGCTTGAGTAATATCATTGATATCAATCTTACTACTTAATGGTTCATTCATAATTTCAAACCCAATTACCGGGGATCTATTAAGATAATCTTTAAATAATTCTGCCCAAATTGATAATGTTAGAGTCTTCGTGGCAATGTTATTTAACCAACCTATATCTCCATATAATATTCTTTCACCCGAATTATCAAACCCATTTTGTGAACCTGGAGCACCATGTAGATCGATCCAAACTTTTAATCCATATTTATCAGCCCAATTCAAAGCTTTATCCAGATATTTCAACTGTAAACCTTCTCCAACATAAGGATCTACATAAGTGGAATTTTTCAAATACAAATCAGTTGTATGATTTACTTTCCACGCCCAATAACCAATTGGAATTCTAACCAAATTAAAACCTTCATCACTAATCTGCTTAAAATCATCCTCAGTAATCCATGTTTCGAAATGATTACCTAACAAACTTTTGCTAGTGTTATAACCTAATACTTGACAGAGAGTCCATTCATCCACGATTGTAATATTACTAGATGGAGCCAAATCAGTGGCATTTTTGAAAAGAGTCGGTGTAATGTATGGTTCAGTGACTAACCAACCACCAATGGTTATACCTTTAATGGCACCAATATCATTCCATTCTTCCGTAGAGTTGACGTATTTGCTGTTTCTATTCGATATGGAATCAAAATCTTCGTATAATTTATATTTTAAATCGTTTAGCTCTGGGATAGAGAGTTTTTTGCCAAGCACGTTTGATGTCACGAGAAGCGGTATAATTTGAAGGAAATGTAATATTATTCCAAACATGCGATTATATTATATTATATTATTTTTTCTATTTAGCGAAATTTTATAAAACCGAACGATTATTCTGTTTGATTATTTGTTCGTTGGTTTGTTTTTTCTTCTTTGATCAATAAGAAATGAATTTTTTCCACTTTTTATTGTCTGTAGTGGTTGTTCTTGATATGAGAGTGGATGTAGTATGCTCAAGCAAAGATCAGAGATGATTTTTTGCCTCGAGAATAGAGTATGCGTTCCTAGCAGTAGCACGGTTCGGTGAATATGTCGCAATGATAAATCTATTTATTTAGTATCCTTATCGGAAATGGAGATTCATCCTTTCAAATGAAAAAACCTAGAACGGCATACCTACGTACATAATATATCAATGTCAACAAATGAAAGAAAAAAAGAAAATTGAAACAAAAACAAACTAATGCTCGAGCAGTAAATTTCCAGTGTGGTGTTTGTTGATGGACAGGAAGAAATTACGTAACTGCCGTAAACACAGACGTAGGTACGCCTTCTCCTTCTTCGTTACTTTTGGCGAAGACGTAGATGACGTTGCGGAAATGGAAAAACTTAGATCTGAAAAAAAAAACGGGAAAATGTGGTTAGCGTTTGGAAGACGGTAACCTTGAGCATGACACGGTTATTTCCCTCGAGTGTTCTCTTACCTAAATTAGGTAATGCCGCGTTAGAAGATATTTTGACGTAATTTTTTTTGGCGAATTTCTGTGCACGGAAGGGTAACACTTGGGACGGGTTTAAAAAAGGTTCTTTAGTCCAGGGCAAACTTGTCTTACCCTAACTTTAAAAGTGTTTAAGAAACCTAACCCCTTATTCTCCGGGTAACCCATTAGCTGAGAAATATTCCAGTTATTATAGTACAACAAGGGAAAAAATAACTGATCCTTGTTAGTTAACTTATAGAAAAGGTACGGAGAAGGGATGGGCATCGGTTAGGTTTGTTCTATTTGAATGAGCAAACAAATAAAAGCTTACTTAGATATTTCGAATCCTTACTACCCTTTCCGATATTTTATACTACAACAAATAATACTATTAACAAAAATATTATCAGTTTACTGTACTTCAGACAAAGTAAAGATGTTTAAAGGTACTGCTTTCATATCCTTCCTATTTTGCATAACGACAATCTCATTACTTTCAATAACACAAGTTTCCTCGAAAAACGTTGTGAATTTAGAAACATTTAAGGACTCTAACGGGAAACTACATAAAAGATTATTACCAGGCAATAATATCCTAGAGAATACAAATTTAAACGAGGGAAATCCAACATTATCAAAAAGATCTCTCAATAAGAAACCTTTCAATTTAAATGATATATTTTCTCCAACATCATCACACCAAGATACCGGTAGAGAAACCAGCGAATTCCATATCGTTGCGTTAGATTCTAAACTACCATTGTTTAAGGAGATTGAATTGTTTGCAAGTTATATAAGGAACGATCCTGAAACATATACCAAATTATCAGATTCTAATCAAGATCTTATCATAATCGCACCAACAAATAACGCTATCGTTAATCTATCTTTGAAACCATGGCAATTTCCAAGAGATATCTCTAAATTGGAAGATGAAAAAGCTTCAGAACTGGATATTGATTTGGCAATAGATGAGAATATTTCCCAATTTGTAAGATCTCATATCGTCGCTTATGACGATAATAGATCAAATATATTGGAAACCCCAAAGAAAGGTGAAGTATTATTGAAAAGTGTCAACGGGAATGAAATCCTTTTGAAAAGAAATGAAGTGGGTTCTTTGGAAAACGATTTTTGTATCGCTTCAACAAGAGATAATATCTATCACCCTGTAGAAAGAATTATTACCAGTGAAAATGGTGTGATTTTGATCATTGATTCATGTTTAGAATGGCCAGATGATACAGCTTAATGAAGAAAGGGCCTAGGGAAAACTCTTATCCAACATGATGTTCTTTGCTTATTTTTTCTGTTTCCTCTTCTATTTTATTATTTTATTTTGAATATTCGTTTATGACACTTATGACACTTATACCTATTTATATATATATATATATACATTTATATCTTAATATGCAGGACATCCAACGTTGAACGCTGATGGAATTGTATTTAATAAATTATTATGATTTTCTCCAATGAATATATTAGTTGTTGCTTTCTTTGTGTTTCTCTTTCTTTCACGTTCCTTCCCATACTTTTCTTTCAATTTTATTTCTCTGCTTATAAGTCTCTTCATAAAATTCTGTGGATCTAAATTACCAACAGCTACTTGCAGATATAGTTCGTGATTGATATCTTCTGAATTTGTAACGCATTCCTTTCGTAATGACTTATCTCCTTTACGGACCACGGATCCAATACATTGTGAAATTATTTCTAATTCTTTATTACTAGTAATGTTAGATATTTCATTTAATGTAACTATTTCATTCCTCTTTGGGCAAAATACTCTTTGATATTGGAATGAATAATTGGCAAATTCATATTCTTGCAAAAATGTATCAGAAATAATATATTTCTTCTTATCGTTATTAAGCTCCTTGAGATAGGAAATAATAGAATTCATATCCGAGAATTGCTTTACTAACTTCATTGCAGTAATTAATCCAATTTTCCATATCCCATTTGTATAATCACAACCAGATAAACAAACCAACATTCTAATTTGATCTGCAGTTAATTCTCCAATGGGAAATTTTTCTGTTTGAACTTTGATAAAATCAGCACTTGAAATTTGTAAACAGTCACCAGAGTCATTTAATTTTGTTATTAACCTGTTACCACCAAATATCAAGATATCAGAATCTTCAGATATTATTCCATCAATCATACCAATCTTCTCTAGATAAACCATCTGTGAATCTGCCTCAAAAGGCGCAATAACATACGGTATCGAATTATCCTTGCAATAATCAATAATACATTTAGCCATTTCAGTAGTAACATCCACACTCTTTTGGAAACGTTCCATAGCAGCATGCCTTTCACCATTGCACCATAATTTTTTCGCCATCAATTTATTATTTTCTCTCTTTCTCAGTCGATCCATTTCAATAGCCCTTTTCACTTCAATGGGACCACCATCAAATACAACAAATGGTTGAATATTTAATTGTTTCATCATCTTGAATTTCCGAATAAAATATTGTAAATATTTTTCAGTAGGACGACCCATTACTAATTCATAGGCACATGAACATGCCGCCTTGTGTAACCAGGCATATCCATCAATTCCAAGCGTCATACCAGCATATCGACTTAATGTCATTGGCCTTTGTATGGTTTTTAATTGTGGAAGTAAACCTGCAATGCCCATTCTGTTTTGTTACTTGTTATTTTTTTTTTTTAGTGGCAATTGCTACTGTGGCACTGGCAAGGGACCTGAGTCAATCAAGGAATTAAACAAAAACATACAGAGTTGAGTTAATCTTTCCTTCAATTATATGTGTATATATACCTATAAAACTGACAGATTTCAATATATCTCTGAAGATTCTAAAGTATTCTTCGTATCTGATGGTAACCAGGGGCAACAGGGGACATCATGGAACGCGAAAACGGTATTATCCTCTATTTTTTCCTCCAAAAGGGGTAAAATATAAACAAAAAGTGATCTCGGGCTTCCTAATTCTTTCGCGTCACCCTTTTTTTTTGTTTACACACCTATCTTTACTTATTCAGTTTATTATATTAGTCGTTCCATACTTTAATGTGATTTTGATTACAACTTTTGTACTCTTTTATTCAGATATATATACTATAACATAATATATACTAAATACTGGAAATATGTGACTAAATCTATAAAGAAAAAAATATTATTATTACACAACATCTGGGCCCAGTACCTCAAATGGTGGTGCGTCCTTCTTGGGAAACTTGTATAACTTATAATAGTCAACTTCAATACCATTTAATAACGCCTTTGATGATGTAGGAGAAAATAATAACCGATGATATAATGGTGCCATCACATCACTCGTCAACCAAAAATCAAGCATATTTCTTTTACATCCATAATTAGTTGGGATCGATGAAAGTAAATTTGTTGGACGTATACGACTTCCTGAGATCGAATGTATCCCTAATGTTTCTTTGATTACTGTTTTCAGTTGATCCATACCTGTTACTGAGCAGCAAACATTAAAACAAGTCTTAGACCTTTGTAAATTCATCTGGGTTTCATTTTGTGGTGGTACAGTAGTACTCACGGAAGTGTCCCTATCATGACTTACATTATCAAAAATATCACTATCATCATCTTCATTAAGTAGTAGATCCTCAGGGGTTGTATTAAAGAATTCATTATGGTTTATTGTGCTATGTAGATCGTCTTGTCTTCTCTTCTTATCTTTAACATACTTATTGAATTCCGAATTTGTAACACCATAAAGGATTTGGAATACTTGTATCGAAATTAAGATAATTAGCCAAATGGATTGAATCAAAGACCAACACAGTATTAGAAACGTTAGCCTATCATAAGTAAACCCATAACAAAGATCATTATCTCCCAATAGGAAACAGGAAGTGTTTTCATTGACCTCAAAATGATCTTTTAATTCATCAAAATATTCGAAACATAATGAAGCAAACGTAATGATCCCAGCTTCAACCAACAAAATAAATCCAATGAAATTTTTATGATTTTTCAAACCAACATCGTTATAAATCCAAGGACAAAAATGGTCAAACCTTGCCACGAGAGCATTGTTCAAATGTGAATATTTACTTCTTAATGGTTTCCTGGTCCAACTTTCTAAACAGAAGTTTTTACTATCAAATTTGCCAACATCTAATAATTCTTTTATAATGTTTCTAATATTATCATGATTTGTTTCTGGAGGAATACAACCTGGATCTGATATTAATAATTTGGAAAAGATATAAAATACAGCAAATAGGATAATAGCCATTAGTACATGACTTTCCCCCTCTTCAATAGTCCATGGTAAGATATGGAAAAACCAAACAACAGTTAATAATACAACACTACCAAAGAATATACCGGAAACGAATGGTGATTTGAGGATGCTTTTATGGAAAATTGTGTCGTCATCATACGATGGTAACACAAACTTCTTCAACGCTTTAATTGTAACAAGTCCTAACAAAAGAGATACTATTAATGCGAATAATGGATGGATATGACTCCATAATAAGAATATGGTAGATAAAAGTACTAATGGAGCGAAAAATGTTACCATTTTTGCATGATCACTTGTTTTGAAGTATTTTTTAATAGGAAATCCATTAATATCAAAACCACATGTCCTTAATGAGTCCCTTAAAGAGTATTCCGTGTTCATTTCTTTAGCAATTGTAAAGCAATCTTTACCGTCATTTGTCTTTTTGAAAAAATCAGCTCCATCACGAATTAAATATTTTAAAACATGAGGTTGACCCTTTACGGTGGCCCAATGTAATGGTGTGAACCCTCCTTCATCAGTTATCTTAGTAGATGCGCCAAATTTCAATAATATAGCAACTGACAAAGAATCGCCTTGATAAGCAGCCCATAGCAACGGTGTTCTTCCATGAGGATCTTGACAATCAACATCTAAGATATTCTTACTGACAATGAAAAATAATACATAGACAACAAGCATGATATTAGAACTATTTATTGCCAAATGTAGAAGGTTAAACCCTTGTAGGTCACACAAAGATGGATCAGCTCCATGTTGTAATAAATAATCCACAATATACACGTAACCATACCTAGCAGCCCAATGTAATGGTGTCGCATTCAGGTTCCCAGTTGTAGCATTAACATCAGCACCTTGGCTAATCAGATATTTGACGACCGACAATCTATTGTTGATACTAGCCCAATGTAACCCTGTTGTCCTTTCGTTTTCATCATTTACAGCTACATCATCATAGTCATGTTTGATATCAATCACACCTGATGAAATCAATTGTTTCACTGTAGTCAAATCACCTGTCTGACATGCAACATGATATTGCCTTATGACTGGATCACCTTTCAAACTCTCAATTTCCTCCTCCTGTTTCGGTGTTTCTGAGATTATCGGTTTGAGTGAACTTAACGAGTTTGCATCATCCTGTCCTTCTGATTGTAGTTGTTCAATGCCTTCATGTGCTTGTGGTTGCGATTTGGTCACTTCCACTTCCTCTTCCGGAATAGAAGATGCCAAATCTATAGAATGTAAATCAGTCATCTTTACAAATAGCTTTGTCCTTGGGTTTATTCTTTATTTGATACAGTAGATATTTCTCAATTTGAGTAGAAATCCTTTTTCTCTAGTCTTGAAAATGATTTAAGTAAGTCAAAGGGACTTGTGGTCTAAGCCTTTAGTTTTCACCCAAAAGCATCTTTAAAATCAGAAATTGATAAGCCTTTAAATTTTCGAAAAATTTGAGGTTTTCATCGCAATAAAGATTTATTGGAGTCCTTTAAGAAGAAGAGGTGATTTGTACGTGCAAGAAAAGGAACAAGAAGAGTTGGTATGAGACTCTTAGTTGAAATATCTACTCATTCATTAAGGATTTATAGGCGATGAGTGAAGTTGCCTCTGTTGATGGCTTAACTCCTAATGAACTTAAGGAAGAATCTCTAGTTTTACCGTTTGCAGATGCCCCAAGTATCGTACAAGCACATCAAAAAGATGAACAAATCCAAAGTATATTGATTGAAAAGACTATATCAGTACTTAAGTCTATAAAGGGTCAGTTGTTTTCGAATACCCATCCGAAGGAAATAGGTCTAGGAGTAAAGTTATTGTATTTAACGTTGACTACTTTGCGAGGTAATAGAACACTAGGAGAAGAATATGTTGACCTGATTTATGTTAATAGAAAGGGAACTAAATTACTGAAAAGATACAGAAAATTATTGTTTATACTTTCACATATTTTGGGCTCGTATATGGTTTTTAAATGCTATAGACTTTTCAAAAAGATAACTGGTAACGATGAGCTGGATGGAAACAGTAACGAGGATAATTCAAAATTCAGTTTCAAAAACCTTTTAGACCTGTCTCTAGATACGCATATGATAGTCTTTTATTTCCAAGGGGCTTACTATGATCTTTCGAAGAGATTATTTGGAATGAAGTATGCCTTAGGACATCGAGTTTCCAGCAATGAAAAACAATTTAGGGATAAAAGTTCTAATACCTATACTATAGTAGGTTACATTATATTACTTCAAAATCTAGCCAAAGTTATACCTAAAATAATGGAAAGGCTGAGACAACTTAATTTCAACAGCGCTTCAAATAATAA
Source organism: Naumovozyma dairenensis CBS 421 (assembly GCF_000227115.2). NCBI lineage: Eukaryota > Fungi > Ascomycota > Saccharomycetes > Saccharomycetales > Saccharomycetaceae > Naumovozyma > Naumovozyma dairenensis. The sequence goes on along the minus strand of NC_016486.1, from coordinate 189,867 downwards.
CGAAAAATTGCAAATAAGTAATAAAGATAGACTACGAAATGATGGAACAATAATAAGGATACCCAAAGAACAAGAAGTAGTCCATATATCGTTATCAGATGAAAAGATTTTACCCTTCATTCCACCGAGTTCAAGGAACTGTATCCTTTGTTTAAATGATATGGTAGACCCAAGTTGCTCTCCATGCGGTCACATATTTTGTTGGAGATGTTTGATGGATTGGTGTCAAGAAAGGGCAGAATGTCCTCTATGCAGACAACCATGTCTACCACAACAGATATTACCTTTACAACCTTAGGTATTGTCCATTATGTGAATATTATAGCGACATTTTAAAGAAAGGAGTTGAGAAATGCGAAAGATTTATTATCTATGAAGTTTTCTATAAAAAAAATGTTTTTATAAATGTAATTGTTATTCTATCTATCACCATAATATATATTCAAAGAAATTTATTGAGGAATCGTAAGTCATACACCAATGTGGAACAATAATTGTTTTTGTTTCGCCTTTCTTCCCTTAGGAACAGTACTGTTCAAACTCGGTAATGATGACGTCGATAGTGAAGATTGTAAAGATGTCCCAGTGTTCTCGATCCCACCACCCCATTTCTTTGGGTCTGGAACGTGAGTTTTCTTTACAGGTGGTATATATACTTTAGGTTTAGGAGTAGGTAATTGAGGTAAATTTAGATCACGCAGAGTCTTTGATTTGTTACTAGAAGATGAAGTAAAAGATATCGCATTGGCAACATTTTTGGTAGGAAGAGTTGTTGTAGTTAAGGAAGATAAGGATGGGTAGGAAGACTGTTCTTTAACTTCTGAAGATAAGGATGCTGACCCACCTAAGTTATTTCTGTTACCCATAGGACCTCCAACTGATTTGTTTACAGTGCGAACGGTTCTAACAACTGTTCTGGGAGCTAATGTTTTCTTTACTGTTGTGGCAAATGGATCAAACGATTTTGATTTCCTTTCCAAAGTTGGTAAAGACATATTTCGAGCATCTCTTGGTGCTGCACCTTGTCCGGTCCAGCGCTTATTAGCTGATAAAGATAACGAAGAATTAGTTAGTGATGGCAATTCATTTTGAATGTACATCCTTTGTTCATGGGCTTCAAAGATCGCATACAATTCCTTATGCTTTTTGGAGTCTTTGGAATATGTCTTGGCTAAATTTTTAGTTAATAGATATATATCGGATTGGGGAGTTTTGAACAATTCCTTATATGATTGTAATAAGGCTTGGGCAGAAAGGTATCCCTTGTCATATTGGGTATTATATGTTAAGAATGTATCGAATGCATTTTGGTCATTTTCTAAATAATATTTAGCTCTTTCCTCTAACCTTAATTGCTTCATTTCAGGTAAGTCATTGTCATCATCGTCATCGTTACTCATACTTGAAAGAGATGGCGATGACATCAAACTTGGTTGATTATTGAAGTCTAATGACCCGTTCTCTCTAACAACAGTGGAGGGCGTAGACATAAAGGTTGATAAATTCGATTGAAATAATTTTGGTTTCCCTCTTACCACATCACCATGCTCCTTCAGAATATGTGCTTGTAATTCAACTTCGTCCTTAAAGACAGTAAATTTATTGTCCAAACACGTTTGGAAAGTACATATAAAATGGAAGTTTTTGAAATGTTCAAACAGTTGATCATAATCTTTGAAATATTGAGGGGTTGAATAATCTACTTTATCACAAATATGACACTTCTCATGCTTATTCCGCATATGAACATACAGTTCATCATCTGAGTAAAATCTTTGACCTGAACAAAATGCACATAAGGGATGACCTTTGAACCCTTCAGTGTCCCCTTTAGATTGATGAGTCTGTAATTGCTTTTGAGTATAAATTTTCAATTCTCTTGGGAACTGGTGATTATTGTGAACACAAATCGTACAGATACATTTATTATGAGCATGTTTCAAATGAGCATTATATTTCTTGGCATTTCCAAGATCTTCAATTTCCTTATTGTTTCTTTCGCAAACGGGGCATATGTATTTTAGTAGGTCTAAAGTAGCCTTCGCAACTTCAGAAGAAGTAAAATTAATACCAAATTTCTCATTAACTGCATAAAATTGATCAAGTTTATAATTTATAAAATCCTCATAAGTAGCTGTAACATTCTCAGTAAAGATCAAAGTTTCATTCTCGGTCCTACATATTAAGCAAGCTTTCTTTTCGAACAAAGATCTTTGTCTAAATGAGCACCTATGACACGTCTTATGATGACAAGGAGATAAAGCAGCGTATGTCATTTTGCTTGCACAGATCAAACATATATCGTCACCGTCATATTCTTCTTCTTCTTCGTTATTTTCTTCTAATTTTTTCTTGGAGACAGATGGTGTATTCATAGACGTGTCTTTCTTATTTCCGGATCTGCGGTTAGTGTTAGATTTGGATTTTCCATTTGATTCTTTTTTCTTGTTGTTGTTGCTGTTAGATGTCTTTACATTTGCTGACTTGTTTTGAGCCTTTTTACTTGTTGAGTTGTCCTTATTATCTGACATCGGGAAATTATCTAAGTAGTTATTAATCAGTGTTCGGTTAAATTAGCGACAATAGCCCTCGACGTGAAAGTCAGGAACGTCTATTCAATATGATACTTGATAGAGAAATCAGAGTCTACTTCTTTGGCTAACAACTTCTCGTTGACATTTCAATGTTTTTACTCATGTCTTCAGAATGTTGTTGCTTACGTACATTTCATATTTGCTGAAATACGGTGTCATATCACGTGCCGGAGAGGCGTCTGGAACCTTACAGTATATATAATTCATGATTTCATGAGTGATTACAAGTTGTTTATGAATGGATGGATGCAAAAGCGTTGCAACAACTTAAGTAAGTTTATCATTGTCATTTCTATAATACAGATATATATGTTATTAGAGTACGCATTGCTTTCATTCATCCCAACTCCATAGGTTTGCACAACCATCATCCCCTCCGGTGGCCAGTAGCATTTTGCCATTAACATCTATCCACTTTACGATATTAACTTCATAAACACCATGGCATAGTTCACGTTTAGCAATCACTTCCCAATCATGATTTTCAGTTTCCTTATATATGGCTAATGTACCATCGGAACCGGTACTAGCGATTAACCCGTTTGGGCCCCATGATACACTATAAATTTGTCTAGCGTGGACCGCGGGTAAGATAGCTTCACATTCCCATTCTTGTTGGCCATCTTCATCATCGGCAATGTATTTCCAAACACGTACAGTAGAATCGTCACTTGCACTACATAGTCTTAATCTATCATTACAAGTTTCTTCAGTTAAATCTAGCATTTTCTCAAAATCAGAACACCAAACGGTCCCCTCGTGGCCATTTAAAACCGCTGCACATTCCCAATCATCATCATAATCTTTCCAAAGTCTAATGGTATCATCATATGAACTTGATGCAAGTAGAGGCAAAGTTGGATGCCATACGACGTGTTTCACATCTTGAGAATGCTCTTGTAAAACACTAACACATTCATATTCTTCCCCAGTTTCATCAGTTTCCCAAATCCAAACACTCTTATCTCTTGAACATGTAGCTAACAAATAACCATCATGAGACCAGGCAATTCCCTTAACTTCATTTTCATGTCCTTCAATGATAGCCAAGAGGTCCATTTCCAAAGTGCGTTCATCAGTCGCCGCTGTTGAATCATTAGTTTCCTCATCATCATCTTCAATTTCTAAATCATCGAAAGATTCTTTAGACCAGATGGAAACTGTAGAATCGAATGAACCAGCAGCTAATAAATTAGAGTGTGGTCTCCAAGCCACAGATCTAATTGCCTTCTTATGAACAGTATCATCAAGGACATCAACCAATTTAACATGATCTTTATCTTTCACACTTATAATTTTGATTTTTCTATCAGTGGAACCAGTGGCTAATAAACCATGGGCGAAATCTAATGACCATAATTTATCATTTTGTAATTTTAAAGATTTTACTAATTTCAATGACATCTTTCTTCCTTCCTTCCTTTCTTTCTTTGGGTGTCTGAATAAATATTCAATTGATGCCGTCTGAGTTTTCTAATATAATTTTGGAATTGTAAAGGTGAGCTATATATATAGACTTTTAAATAGTAGTATGAACCTCTTTTAATTTAATTCTTTCCTCATTAGTCAGACTTTCTAAGGAATCATTCTTTTTTTTTTTTCATCTTCAAACGAGCCGGAGAAATAGATATATTTCACTATGGAGTTGGTGTATTTTACTTTTGTATTTTTTTGATTCTAAGAAGGTTCGAACAGACTGAAAAATTCTGGTTAGTTATCATCATCACCTAAGATATATACTTCGACGGTACGTTTCTGGATACCTTACAATTCTGTGAGGTTCCACTATCTCTATCCATGTCAGTTTTGCCTTTGTTGAAGAAACTAAAGAGTAAAATTGAATTCAATGTTGCAAAGAAACACTCCACGGTCACTTATTAGATCCAATCACCTCAAAACTTTTGCTCGAGGAATTAAATCTACTGTTCAAAACACAGATTATAAACTACAGCAAGATGACATTCCACAAGATGGTACCATATTTAGTATGATTCAACCCACTGGGATGTTCCATTTAGGCAACTACCTAGGAGCCACTCGAGTTTGGAGTGACATATGTAATTTGAAAACGTCTGTATCCCTAAAGGACTCACCTAAATTGATATTTGGCGTTGCAGACCTTCATGCAATCACAGTCCCCAAGCCCCACCCTAATTCTACACAATTACGAAAATACAGACATGAAGCAATTGCTAGTATTCTTGCAGTGGGAGTGGACCCCAAGAAAGCGATAATAATGTACCAATCTAGTATTCCTGAACATACACAATTACATTGGATATTATCTACCATTGCCTCGATGGGATATTTAAATCGAATGACACAATGGAAATCTAAATCCAAAGCAGAATCTACAGCGGACACGAATGTAAGATTAGGATTATTTTCATATCCAATTTTACAAGCTGCAGATATCTTATTATATAAATCTACACATGTTCCAGTGGGTGATGATCAAGCTCAACATTTGGAACTTTGTAGGAGTCTAGCTGTACAATTCAATAAGATGTATCGTACTAAGATTTTCCCTATTCCTAGGACCATATTGGCACCAACGAAGAAGATATTGAGTTTGAAATCGAGTGAGAAGAAAATGTCCAAAAGTGATCCTAATCATGATTCTGTAATTTTCATGAATGAAACATCGGATGAGATTTCTAGGAAGATTAAGTCCGCGTTGACGGATAGTATTGTTGATCATTTTGAGTATGATCCTGAGAATAGACCGTCTGTGTCCAATTTGATCAATATCTTGAGTGGTATTCAAAGGAAGTCGATAGAAGAGGTTGATCAAGAGATAAGCTGTATGAATAATTATAAAAGTTTTAAGAATCATATTACCGAAGTGTTAGTGGAGGGATTGAAAGGACCAAGGTTAAGATTTGAACAGTTGATGAAAGATCCGGCGTATTTAGAGACGGTATTAGAGCAAGGCACACAGGGGATAGGCAAGGGAAATAGCACAGGTGACCATAGATGAAATATATAGATTGATTGGGTTCCGATAAACGCAAGAATTGTCTGGTTGCTTGCACCTTGTTTTTCTTGTTCTTTTCTGTCTATACAACATGTTCTCAATCCAATGGGCGTATATTATATATTCCCAGGTGCCATTTTTCAGTTTTTGCACCGGTGTTTGTTGTTTGTTGGTTGCAGTGTTTTCCTGTTTGTGCGTGAAGGGTGGAAACGTTAATTATTATGTGAAGACCGTTAAAAGGAGACTCTTCCACACTCAGGGTACCTGCGGTGTGCGGTGTGCGGTGTTGCCTCTGGTGAAAACACCGGAAAAAAAGTGCGGCGCGCCGTCCCTCTTGTAAATAGTACTACACAGCGCGGTACAGAGTACATATAACGTTAAAATGGCAGCGCTCAGATTTAGGGGAAGATATAAAGTATATAAATCTAACACACACAGAGACAGATATGTAGATTCCGATGCTGGTGATTACAAAAGCATCAGATCTCTTCCAGTTCATGGCTGATTTTGCTTACCAATTGAAGATCTGACGTTTCTGCGAAAATAACAGGCGTAAACAATGTATGAAGGAGGAGAAGAAGAGGCATCGCTGGTCGTGCAAGGAATGACTTGCTCCGCTTGTACTAATGCCATCTTGACTCAGTTGAAGAATTTGGCAGGTGTTAAAGATTGTAATGTTTCGTTGGTCACTGGTGAATGTCATGTCCTATTCAAAGCGGATGAAAATGGGACTAATGTTGAGACCATTAAGGAGACTATAGAAGATTGCGGGTTTGGTTGTCAAATCGTTTGGTCTCGTCCGGTTATTAAGCATACAGTCTCTGATAATAATATGTTAGAAAAAAAAGGGTATATTGCAGTCAAAGGTATGACTTGTTCCGCATGTGTGAATGCTATAACGCAGCAAGTGTCTCAGATTAAAGGCGTTGAGAAATGTGAAGTTTCGCTCATGATGAGTAATTGTGAAGTTATATATGATGATAATAAGATCTCCATAGATACGATTGCCGAAACCATTGAAGATTGCGGATTTGATGCCATGATCTTGAATTCATGTGATTATGTTAAAAAAAATGATAAAGATAGCAACGATTCTTCTAATCCAATAAAAAATGTCACTTTAACTATCTTGGCACCAGCTAATAATGATATAGAAACTTTCATTTCCACTTCTACTTCCACTTCCACATCTACTTCTACTTCAACCTCTACTTCAAGATCCAGTAGCATACAAAGTTCAGAATTTGATTCAGAAAAGTTTAAAGCTCTGGAAAATAAAGAAATTCAAGGTATTATATCCACTGATTTAACAAATTTACAAATTGGTTCTATTTCCATTCAATATGATGAAAGGAAAATTGGTACTCGTGACATACTTGCACATATCAAAGAAATGGGTTACGAAGTATCATTGGATTCATTAGAATTAGATACAGCCATTCAGATTGAATTATTAACTAAAGGTTATGAAATTAGTTTTTGGAAATCAAATTGTATTAAAGCTTGTATAGCTGCTATATTCACCATGATTTTATATATGGGGATCCCCATGGCTTTCCCCATAGTAATGTCTAATCATATTTTCCCTTATAAGGAGACATCGTTTATTAAAGGATTATTCTATAGGGATATTATTGGGTTTATTATAACCACCTATGTTCTTGTTCGTTTGGGATCATACTTTTACAAGGCAGCTTGGAATTCATTGAGACATAAATCAGGAACAATGGACACTTTAATAGCTTTATCTACCTTTTTCGCTTACACATTTTCAATTTATTCCATTATACACACAATCAAGATCAACTCTACAAACGAAATGTCCTCGATATTACCAAATGTTGTCTTCGATACTTCAGTCATGTTAATTGCCTTCATATCTTTAGGGAAATTTTTGGAGAACAAGGCAAAGGCACAAACATCTTCAGCTTTATCGAAATTGATATCATTGACCCCTTCAGAATGTATAATCCTTAAAGATAAAAACGATTTCAATTCACTACATATTGAAATACCAACAACTCTATTACAAATAAATGATACTGTAGAAATTAAACCAGGTATGAAAATACCAGCAGACGGTATTTTAATCAAAGGTGAAACAGAAGTTGATGAATCCTTAATGACAGGAGAATCCATTTTGATACATAAGCAAAAGGGTAGTAAAATAATAGCAGGTTCATTAAATGGTCCTGGACATTTTTATTTCCAAACTACTAATGTCGGTAATGATACTAAATTATCACATATCATTCAAACAATGAAAACAGCTCAATTAAACCAAGCACCAATTCAAAGATATGCTGATTATTTAGCATCCATTTTTGTTCCAACAATCTTGTTGCTAGCTTTATTGACTTTCCTCGTTTGGTCCATATTAGCCAACAAATTAGAAAATCCACCTCCAATGTTTACAGATATGGCAAACAAGGGTAAATTTTATATGTGTCTTCAAATGGCTACTTCCGTTATTGTGGTAGCATGTCCATGTGCCTTAGGATTGGCAACACCTACAGCTATAATGGTAGGAACCGGTGTTGGCGCTCAATATGGTATCTTAATTAAAGGTGGTGATGTCTTGGAAAAATTTAATAAGATTGAAACCATCGTATTTGATAAGACGGGAACTTTAACGACAGGGTTAATGAAAGTTAACAATTTTATTATATTTAATTCAGGTTATCTTACAAATGAAGCAATACTTCAGTTAGTTGGAGCAGTAGAATCATTGAGTGAACATCCAACTGCTAAAGCTATCCTAAATTATTGTACTGAATTCTCGAATTTTGGTAAAGGTAATAATTTCGTTGATATAATGAGTAATGAAATTATCATGGGTAAAGGTATTAAATGTCGTTGTAAATTAGGTGATGTTACTCATGAAGTTATTGTAGGTCAAAAATCAATATTGCCTAAATCTATTTCAATTGAAAATGAAAATACCGATACTAATGATGGGTTCACGATTTCGTTCGTATCAATTGATGATATATTAATAGGTAAATTTGAAATATCAGACACTGTTAAGACGGATTCATTTGAGACGGTACAATTGTTATCTAATCTTGGTTATAGTATTTATATGGTTACTGGTGATTCTCATGGTGCAGCAATGAAAATTGCGGAAAGTGTTGGGATTAATTACCAAAACGTTTATAGTGAAATTACGCCTGATGGGAAATGTAATATAGTGGAACAATTAAAACAAGAAATTGGTGGTGAAAAAGTTGCATTTGTAGGAGATGGTATAAATGATGCACCAGTCCTTGTTACCAGTACATTAGGTATTGCACTTTCTTCAGGGACTGAGATTGCTATGGATGCTGCTGATCTTGTTATATTGAACGAAGGCTACGGAGAAACTGAAGAACAAGAAGAACCACATGAAAGAAAGGAAGAACCAACTTTGAAAAAATTAATATATGCTTTAGATATATGCCAAAAGACATATTCGAGAATTAAATGGAATTTATTTTGGGCATTATGTTATAATATATTCATGATACCGATAGCTATGGGTATCTTAGTTCCATGGGGTATAACTTTACATCCAATGATAGCAGGTTTGGCAATGGCTTTAAGTTCTGTGAGTGTTGTGTTAAATTCATTAAGATTGAAAAATTGGAAACCTCCCATTGTAGATCCAATGATTGGGTATGAAGAAGAACCAATTATAAATACTTCATTTTGGTCAAAAATTTTTCCTAGTTATGCTAGATTACGCACAAATGATGATACTAACTACGACTTAGAACTCCAAGCAGCAAGAGTAAACACATATTCTTAATATATATTCTTAAATCAAATCTTTGCTAGAATACTATAATTTTGTAATAACTAACTATAATTTGCAATAGAATAATTTCCTTTTTTCTGCATGTCTTTTTTCTGTAAGTTCTGGGGTATATTACTGGCCTTTTTTAAAGGGAGCGTCGGTCTTCTTTCTCGGTTTTTCTTTTTCCGCTATTAGAATTAGCCGCTGAGCAGTCATCGCAAAATATGCTTCATTGCCACAAGAGATATGAAAAGACATGGAGAAGATTTGCCAATCACATTTCAACTTAATATATTAAAAAGTTTATTAAAACATCCATTAGAGCGCTAAAATTAAAAAGGTTGACTCGAGGATTCTACTTCTATATTAGAAATATGAACATGTTTGAAGTGTTAAATACAGAAGATGAAACTACGGTTTCCAGTGATAAAGAACCAAACTTAGAAGACGTTAGAGAAAATGACTCGACTATCAGCAGCATTGAGGATAAGGTTACTGTAACTTGCGCTAATAATGAAATTGGTAATTGGAATTCAGAAAACAAAGAAAACGAACCTCGTCTTTCAAGTAGAATAGGAATGTTAGCTGGCACTGAAAAGCTGCAAGCATTAAGAAGTAAAGAGAAAGAGTTAGAGGCTTCCTCTAGTAACATTGAACTTATTTCACAATATATTAAAGTACCTCTTCAATCTAATAAAACAAATATTATCAATAAACGTTCTAAAAGTAATGAAGAAATTGTTCAAGAAGATTCGAAAAAAATATCTTCTGAAGCTGAAAAACACACTGAGTGCCAAATTACTTCCATTTTAGAAGAGGAACATGGATTTGATGTAAAAGGAAAGAAAGAGCAAGTGCAAGACAACTTACAAAATATAGAGATTCATAAGGATTTAGATGGATCTTCCAGAATTGAGCAAAATAAGAATACAATAAAAGAAAAATTCCAAGAGGAAAGACAGAAATCAAACGCAAGTTCAAGAAAGCCCAGTAGTTCGATTTCACAATTAGATAATAAAAAGAATAAAAGAAAAACCAAAGGGAAAAAAGAGAAGAATGAAAAAGTTGACATTGTTTCAAACATCTCACAAACAGAATTAAATGTGACTACTCGTACTGATTCCAAAAGTATTAAAACTTTAATAAACTATTATGAACTTTCATCTGAAAAATCTAATGTGGAAGGAACAGCAGATTCAAAAGTTGAAAAAACACAAGTTGACGATGAAAAGAGAGATGTTTCTTTTAGTTTTAAGGAACCAGAGCTTTTCATTAAAAAAGTGACCATAACAGAGTTATCAAACCAAATTGAGAAATTGGAATCCTATCAAAGATGTAAAGACTCGTATCCAAATATTTCTAGTAATGTAATTAAGGCATTGATATTAGCATCTAAAAAAGACGTCACATTCTCTTTATTGAATTCACTTTTATTTTTAGTAAATTTAGAGAAAAACAAAGATATACCCCTATTGTTAGTTTCACTGGAAGAAAGTGATTTCTTTAGGTCACTAAAAGAAATGAATGACACAACAATTATTAAGACAAAAACCTCTGAATTATCTCCTGAAAAGACAGTAGAGGTATCTGAGAAGCAAGATTTAATAATTGGTGTAAATATAGAAGAAGGAGGTCCTCCTGAACTTGATACTAAAAAGGAAGAAAAAATTTCAGCGAAAGATCTGCGCTCTCAAAATGACAGTAAGGATAAACAGGCAGTATTGGGTACGTCAGATACAGTTACTACTGAAATTACCAATGATAAAGAAGAAAAGGTGGGGATTTGTTGGCATATTCTCGATGAGGAGAATAAAAAAAAGGAACAAACTACAGCTCAACCTTTTGATAAATGTAACGGTTTCGGGGTAGAAAAGGTTCTAGAAGGTCCAGACGAAGGCGAAATTACTGAAGTTCCAATAAAGAAAGAATCATTAAAAGACGAAAAACAGTTGCCCGAGGAAATTTCGGAATATGATCCTGAAGAAAGGAAGGAAGTTTTTGCTACAGGTAAGACAAAAGTCGATACTGAACTAACCTGTAGTAAACAAGACAATATAAGTTTCAAAGGTACTAAAGCTAGCGAAGAAGAAAGTGCCAATAGGGAGAAAGATAAATCTGATGATACCGAGGAAAGGAAAGATATGGAAAATGAGAAAGGTAATTCTCAAGAAATACTAGGCTTCAAGGAAGTTAAAGAAGTAACTAATAAAATTATTGATAAGGAAGAGGGTAATGAAGATTCTGAAGCAGAACGAAAGGAAGAAAAAGAACCTTCTTTGTCAGGAAAAAAAGGTGAGTTTCTTACCCAAAGCTTATTAGAAGATATTGGCAAACTTGGTAAAGGTAGTGTTTATGCAAACCTTTAGCTCTGAAGAACGAGGCCTATATATCAAAAAAAGATAATTTTTATATGAAAAATTTATTGGAAAAAGAGAATATACCCTTATACGAGGGTTTCTCATCGAACATTTTTGTGACGTTTAAAAATTGGAAAGTACGTCTGGTATTTTCGTAGCGAGGACTTCTCCGGACAATAAGACGTAACGCAAACACAAAACTCTGAGATATGAACGCACAAGTACGACATACCTTGTTCCTGTTTGAAGTAAATCTTTAGGTTACCAATACGGTAACATTTTACCTAATTTGAAAGTAATATAGTTATAAATTGAATATGATAATGACGGAGTCTGTGTCTAGGTACGTTATGTCAGTAAATTTTGTCAACATACTAAAAATTACTTTTTCCTTGTCATATCCATTTAACAAAACTGTAGTTATAGAATCATTTTTTTCCTCATAGAAAGAATCAGTTAAAGAAAGCAAAAATCGGAAATACATTTCGAAGACAAAAATTGGGTAATTTGTTGTAGTTTTCTATTTCAAGTAAAAACATGAATGATAAAATTATTACGCAAGTACCAGAAAGAGGTAATGAATCTATTAAACGTTCTCTGAATAGGGCTTTCACGTCGAGACCGACATTCAAAAGGTATGATTGTTTAAATGAATACTTACCAAAGACATCAAATATGTCACAAAATGCACAAGACCTAAGGAGGAAAATGGAGGTTATTACTGAAGAACAGGAGGAAGAAGAAAAAAATGGAAATAAGCACATTTGCAAAGGTGACCAAGTACTTCATCTAAACATTGAAGAAAAACACTATTATATGACGAAGGATCAATTATTATCATTTCCTGATACGTTGTTATTAAGAATGTTTCCAAAACGTATGTTTTTAACTAAATGTGGAACTGCAATTCAACCTATATTTTCAATGACAGATGAGATTTATGTTGAAAGTTTCCCATCTTCATGTTTTGAGTATATGATGTCAATTTACACTGCGGCACGTAATGATTTGAAGAAGTATTATTCTTATTCAATTCCCCATTTCAAGGTTTTTAAAGAAAGAAAAGAACATCAATTGTTATACAAAAATCCACTTATATTAGTATTAAAGGAAGATTTAGATTACTATTGCATTCCAGGAATGGAATTCGAGTTTGAATTTGAATTTACAGAGGGACAAAATGATAAATTGGATTATTCGACTAGGAAATGGATTAATGATGATCTTTCAGAGCTTGCGTTTTCACAAATCAAAATAGCTGCAAGTGAATATTTTTTAGATGAACAAAATGGGATATTTCATGGTATAATCACATCTAATGCAAATAAGAATATACCTTATCTTAGCAAGATGGGAACTGATGATGGTATTGATTTGGATAGAATTGCATCAAAAATGAATATTGCTGAAAGAAATCTTGTCGAGATGTTACAATCATCAGGTTTTAATTCAAAATCTAAATGGGCTTATAGAATTCAAGAACCTGATAAGACAACAATTAGTTCTTTGTCGTTAGGTCGCATTTATAATGGAACTGAAGTGAGAGATCGAAGAGGAAAAAGTAGTAAAAATGTACGAAAAGTAAGAAGGATAAAAAGAGAACGGAAATATAATGAACGTAACATATTTTCTATGTCACATTTAGAGTCCTCTAGTAATTGCCACTTTGCAAAGAATAATAATAATAGAGATAATTTTGCAAATTCAATGAATAGAGAATATCATTCTGAAAATGAAGATATTGAACCTGATTGTGAGGGTAAAGAATTGCCAAATGTTAGTAAGAAATTACTATTATTTTGGAAAAAACCAGCGAAGAAAAATTGGTGGAGTTCAGAAACTGTCAATTTACAAGTCGAACTTTATGGGAAGTTAAAGAAGAACAATGGAAAGATTAAGAGAAGCGAGCGGAAAAAGATAATAATCCTAAGAAAACAACTTTAATCGTTCCTTACCCAAGCAAGGTACTGGTAGATGGAGATGAATTTGAAGTTCAATATGAAAAGAGTTCATCATCGACATTATCTATTCCAGTCACTATACATTCAAGACGTATTTGGACACTAGAGTTAAGCATTGTAGGTGTTCCTAGATAATATTGTTTTGTTATTCGTTTTCTTTTCACCTCCCCCCTACTCACATAATATGATATATATATATATATATATGTGGCTGGGTGGGTGGGTGCTATAAATATTTTTAATAAATAGATTACTAATTTTTCTTTTCGGTATCAAACTTCGTTAGGAAATAAATATCCCACTTATCTATTGTTTATTGCCCCGTAACTCCTTAGGTGATTATGAATTGCCACGAAGGAAACTGTTAGAGATCAATATTCAAAAAAAAGAAAAAGAATTTCAACCAATTAAAAACTGGTTACCAACCAAAGAAGATTCTAGTACAGATAAGGGGACAAGGAAAGAACTGAAAGGGGTAAATGATAAAAGATAGAAAAGATATTACCCTGGAGTCGGAATTTTATAGCATGTCAATTTCAGCAGGCAACTTAGATTGGATGCTGAAAAAGATTGCCACAATCGTTTTCTGTTGGACATTTTGTGTAAGAGTGATGAAAGATGGGTGAGGGAACCGGAGTTGCCCTTTGGCTAGCACACCCTCTTATCTGATTTCACCTGTATATTTCCCCTTATCTTTAAGCTTTGCCTTTATAGCTTTAAGACCTATATGGATCGCAGAAAAAGAGTATTCTTACGATAAGTGATTAAGTGAGTAAGTAAATATGGCATCCCTCAACGTATGTATGTATGTATGTGTGTATGTATGTATGTATGTATGTATGTATGTATGTATGTATGTATGTATGTATGTATGTATGTATGTATGTATGTATGTGTGTGTGTGTATGTATGTGTGTGTGCGGCTGTAGATAAAATAAAGGGAGAGGACACAAAAATGCCACGAGGGGAGCTGTGGAGCCCGGGCAGCCTGCGGACGGACAGACAGACGGAGGGGCGGGGAAGCTGGCATTCTCGGCCACCTCGACGCTGCATATTATGCTTTACTGTATAGAGATAACGCGGCAGAGATATGCGGCACGTAGAGTCACCTAATGAAAATTGCCACAATGGGGACATTCCTTTGTGTGGGTGTTGTGTAGTGTGTTTGGAGAGATGCCTCAGATAGACACACAGGGACACACAGGGACACACATACAGAGACAGCAAGTCTCTGTGTTCGAGCCATTCCATTATTACTCTTTCAATTTTGTATCTCTTTGAATAGAAAAAAGACTAAATTGCTGTTTTGATTGGTTTGAATAGTTGAATAGTTATTAGCCTGAAAAGGGAAAGAAGCAAAAAAGAAAAAAAGGAATAAGGGTAATAGTAATAAGATTGAAAAAACAAGTCGGAAAGAAAACAAAAAGGGAAGAAGGGTCGATAGGGAAACATATAGTTCGATATATACTTTGATTTACAGTTTGGTTGTTCGTTTATTCGTTTGTTTGTGTTTTTGTATTATAATTCCTTCGAATTTCAAGATTCAAGACTTCACAAACGAAACATATTTTAAGAAAACAAATATAGAAATGGATTTACTTACTTGGAACTTACAATTCCAATTGAGAACAATATTAAATAAGAATACAACAATGTTAATGACATTTTCCATGGAAGATTTTTCAATGCAAGAGCCATTGATATACTTCATTTCCAAATTAATTGAATTAATATCCAAGAGTTGCAATTTTTTCATTTTACTCATAATAACACCAATCATTTTAATTAATTTGATTGATTTAAGTCTCTTTTGTGGGAGATGGGCAAAATTCTTAGTTTGTCTTTCATTTTATTGTATACTAAGTGAAATTATTATTACAGAATCCTTCGAACAAGACGATCAAGAACATTCCCGTATTGTTATTGGGCAAGAACAAGAACAGGAACAACTTAGAATTAAGGTTCCTCGTTCCACAAAACCAAAGAATAAAGATTGTAGAGATTTAATTATAAGGGATAATTTTTGTAAAAAATGTTTACAATCCAAAAATACAAAACGTTTAAAAATATGATGATAGTGCTGATTCATTGAACTGGATTGGACTGATACCATAATTTTTTGCACCCTCCCTTCTTCCTTAAACTCTCCTTTTTTCATTTGCTAGCTATAGACATTTTTACTTATACCATAACATAATTATATAACATAATTTTACATACAAACAAATAAAAAAGAAACATGATTATAACAAAAATATTCATTAGTTGTTGTTGTTTTTTTAAGTAAGTAGATTATTTAAAAAAAAATGAAATGAATTAATACATAGTAATAAATGTTATTGTCTTTGTTTTTGAGTATGTGTTGGATTGGTATATACTTTTCGTTTTTGTTTTGTGTTGATTTGTTGTTTTTCTACTTTAAATCATGACTGTAGAACGATGTAAAGTGCATATAACATACCAGGGACCCATGCTAAAATCGTCAAAATTATATCAACGATAAATGATGTACCAAATCCTCTTGCTGCAAACACTGCTAATGGTGGTAAGAAAATTGCTATTAAAATGTTAACTAATTTGCCGGCTGCACCCATTTTGTTTTTTGTATTGTTGTTGTTTTGTTTTTGTTGTCTTGATTTGAATTGAATTCTGTTAATGAAGAGATATATATGATCTTGAATTCAATATAAAATATATATGAAGTAAAGAATTCGTGAGTGTTCAAGGTTCTTCATGCTTTTATATATGCTATTTTTATTTACTTGAATTACCTACTACCCACAAAGGGAAGGGTCCACCCCCCTCAGCCTCGGTCGCCCAATTACTTAGCTCCAAATCTTCTCCTTTGTAATCGTATCAAATAGATCTGGATCAACTGATCCCTCTTCCCTCGTTTACTTAGTGTGAGTGAAGTGGACCAGTTTGGGATGCCATTTTGAAATGAGAATAATAGGGTAGGAAACCCAAGTGTAAGGATTTACTTATTGTAGTTTGGTTACAGCCGACCCATTCTTTAATCGAATTAAGGCTGTGTTCAAACCCTTCGTCTGATTTAATTTGTGATTGTAGCTTGTAATAACTACAATTGGTTTATTAAAGTTAGGAGACCGAGAAAGGGGAGAAAGATGCACTCTATGTAGTTAAGAGTATTAGTTCCCCACAATGACGGTATGTTTTCCCCCCTAAAACTCGGACAGGTGACTACGCGCCTCCCGATGAAAGGGGAAATGACACACTTTTTTGCTCGCATTTATTTAGTTTCATACATAGTGTCTGTGCTATTTTAATATTATTTTTTCAAATTAGTTTTATTGTTGTCCTTTTATGTATATATTCTATAATCTTTTTAGATAGCGTTTATATTATCTAGCAAAATATGTCATTTCATATTATTGGGACTCCTCACTTCTTATCAATCTATATTGTAACATTAAGAAAGACCATCCGGTTGCCAATCTAAACCCAATCTTTGATAAACCTGAGCTTGACATTGAGACCAAATGATTGATTTTTCTTCTTTAGTTAAAGAAACCTTAACGCGCGTAGCAGCACTATGAGATGATAATTGTTCCAATTCCAGATTTTTAACGCATTCATTATTTTGTTCATCATCATTAGTAGCTACAACAGCAGATTCTTTCTTGTTAAAATTCTTCCAGAGAGCTCTTTTCAATAATCCATTATTACTATTATTTTTCTTTGCATTATACGCTTGTTGTTGTTGTTGTTGTTGTTGTTGTCTTGTCAACTCTTCAGCTTGCTGTTCTAATTGATGCTGTAATTTCCATTTCTTAAATTCTGAACATCTTTCTTTGAAATCAAACCTACATTGTGCCTCTACTGCAATATTTAATAAATAATTCTCAATAATATTTCTCCATTCAGGTTTACTCAATTCCATATTCATATTCGCTTGTTGGTGGTTGGAGTTCAATTGGGTTTGCGGACTATTATTATTCGCGTTATTCATTAACAATTGTTCATGTCTTCTCCTTGCAGCCATAACAGTATATTTAGCACTAGTCAATTTAAATTCATAGTCCAAATCAGCTTCTAAATACAAATCTGAATTTGCCAAAGTATTAATTATAAATTCATCACTAGAATCGAGGGGCAATAAAGTGAACTTAAACTTAGGAATAGCAGCCGCGCTACTACCCGTATTGGTATCAGTTTTGTCATGATTTCTGGTGATTATTTCAGGTAATTGATTACCCCATTCATATCTTAATTTTTCCACTATTAATAATGACCTTATATCATTCAAATCCCAATCTAATAATTCTCTCTTAGTGAATGATGGTCTACCATTGTATAATAATGTGCCTGATGTTGATTCTGATATTAAAATTTCTGGGAAATACATATCTTGGAAAAACGGAGGTATGGCTTCCTCGATGGTAACTTGTTTAATGAATTTTCTAGTTGGGATATGATTAGTATACGCGCCCTGTTCTTGACGGTAAGATGAAGCGGATGAGGTTACTGCAGATGGCATGGAAAATACACTTGATTGATAAGATGATGCATTGTCTGAATATAAAGTATATGAATCAGATGATGATTGTTTATAGTATGGTTCCCTTTCAAATGAATTTCTCATCCTAGGGATTTGGTCATTATCTTTATGTATCTTTTCATCCGTTGTAGTTATCTTTGATGATAACCTTTTCTTGATTTCATCTCTTGCTCTATACGTATATCTTGTCGGAGTATTCACAAACCCAGTGGATGATGCAGTAGAAGGGAATTTGAATTGAAATTTACTTAAACCCTTTGTTTGATTTTTAGAATGTGCATATAATGAAGGAGAAGTTAATGAAATTGGTGAGCTTTCAACATATGTATGTTCTTGAATGACAGGTAGGAGTACCCTGGGTTCTTCTTCCATATTATTATTAGTTGTATTATTAAGGATAGGTGTGTTCGTATTAGTTTCGTTTTTATTGGTATTTAATGAGAAACGACTTAAACCAAATTTTTTAGATAATTCCACAGAATCTGGTATTGTTGAGTGAAACATTATCAGCTCTCCCCCTTAGTTTATTTTTTATTCTGTCAGGTCCTTGAAAATACGAAGGGCCGAAGGTAGTAGTACTCTAATGAAACAAAGAATTATGGCTGTTTCTTGTCTCTATATATATCAGAACAAAGTTGAGAAGTTGAAACAGCACAATGCAAAAGTATGGATTGTCTCGATTGAAGCCACTTCCTGCTGAACTGCATACGTACATACGAACGTACGTAAGTAAGAAGACATAGAACCGAAGAACGACATTAATCAACTAGTTGTGCGTACGAACTCAACGTAATACGGAAAGTGAAATATTTTGGAAGGAAACCTGTGTGTTATATTACCGAGGGAGGAATGCGGTTAAACCTTCGCGGACTCTGATTGGAGTTCGTACTATTTTTTATGTGCTAAAACCTGAATAATTGTAGTGACCGGCGGCGTTTCCTGCCATTCTGGTGGTATAAAAAGGTGGAGAACTTTCCCAAAGATTAAAGAAAAAGTCATTTGATCGATTCTAAGGCAGTATCGAAGGAGAAACGCATGGACCTTGGGATTCGTACGCGTTTGCTCCCTTTGACTGGTCGAAGAGGAATATTTGTCATTGCGGTCTTTCCCAAATGTCTGAAATTAAAAGGAAAAAAGGAAAAAAAATAGCAATATCCTTAGACACTCTCGGGGGGGCGGCCACATGGGACACCTCATGCCGAGGGGGGAAGTGTTTTTAGGTGGAGGAGAAAGAAACATGGCAGAAGTTCAACGTGGTTGTTTTTTCCGGACGCAAGTTAGCGGGGGACATTTAAATAGTTCTTCTTGCCTTTCTCTGCTGCTTTTTCTTTTCTTCCGGTTCTTTGTGGGTTTATTTCAGTTCAAGGGCAGAGAAAAAGAAAACACACACGGACCACATTTGTCCGGTTCTGGGAGGCAATGCCCCACAAACTGTTATAATTTAATTTGGATGTTCGTACAGATGCTCTCTTACAACGGACCACTTAAGCCATCCATACCTTTATTTCGGTATGGAGTACTCCTCTGGGTACTTTGTTTGTTGATCTTTCACGGCACATTCGGAAATTCCCACCACGAAAGAAAAATCCCCAGCTTTTCGGTGCCCCTCCTTGAGGATTTGACATTCTTAATTCTTGAAATGTGATAGGTCTTTCATAGAAGTCGTTCCTGCTACAGATGTATGAACGTATAAGCTTAGATATCAGAAGCTTTTTCCTGATTTATGGATTTCGTTCAAAAAAAACTCGGAAGATTAAGGCTCTTGTGTCTTAGGTATCTCAAGTCAACGCATACCAGCATTCAGCAAAGCAGTCATTCGACGGGTAATCCATATTATGTATACTTCAATTATCCTTTCTTTTTGAGCAAAATATCGTTTTTGAACATTATAACATCTTTTAAATTAAGTTTAATATTCTTGATCGCATTCTTGGCAAATACCTCAATTTCCTCAGATAAGTGAAGTTGGAACTATAGTGTTTGGTTGGAACAAATTCTGTCAATTGATATGGAATATTCAGAAAACAAAAGTATGGCAAATAATTTTTGATACATTGAGAGCTAAACGCCAACTAATGGATAATAAAGTAGGTTTTTGTTTTTAAAAACGGATTAGAATTATGTGAAGTTCATTTCGGAAAGAAAAAGGGTTTATAGATTTTTTTTTATTCGGTTCTAGGTCTACCCATTATAGTAGAACTGTTTTCTACAACTGGGTCTTTCATTATAATATTTGGGAATAAAACGATTTCCCGAGGGTTAGACGTGACGGCCAAAAACGGAATGATCATTTGTCCTTCATATTGTGTTTTCTTTCTCCTGGAAGATGGTATATTGAGGGGGTAAATCCATCTATGGCTACATCATGGGCAATCAGCATAATAGTAGTCATGCTTGCAAATTTTTTTATTGTTTATCACAATATCTTCAATATATATTTGATAATTTCTGTATCCAGCACTCAATGAAACATACCAACTAAAATAGATTGCAATCATTAATACCACCTTAAATTTCTCAATGAAGCTTGAAATAATATAAAAAATATTAATAAAAATGGTAAATATAATTTAAGAGTTAAATTAAGCAAAGAAAGGATTGGTTCGTTCGTGTCATCGTTTGCTTGTACCATTATTTGAACGTTATCATATTAAAGTTTTCACGTCTTTCAATATGATATACAAGCCCTCAGAATATTCGGGTTACGTTTTTGTTTTCTGGGAGCATCAGATTAAAAGAAACCATGAACAGATCTATTAGGTCTAATGTAAGAGAAGAGCGAATACTCACTGCACTAATTAGCTTATTGAACATTGTTCCTCGTTATTTATCTTCCACCCTCCGCCTCCTAGACATCTTAAAATCCTTTCCTTCTTAAATATATAGCTATTGATCGTAAGATAACGTAATTATTGTTTGTCTCACCGTATTCTATTAGTGACGCCTGCATTCAGTCCAAAATAGCTGACATCTCGGGAAAAACTATGTCTGACGCGTAAATAGGGGAGGACGATATCTTCTCTCCCATGTATGAAATGGTTTCATTTCTAAAAGAAGAGATATTGATGCTGACCATTACTTATCCCCCATCATGAAGTACCACCAATAAGAAGTGATAAGTAGGAAGGATGAACTATTAAACAAAGAGTAAACTAAAACTACAAAGGATATTGGATGGAACTGCTACTCAAAAAAATGCCAGTTGCAGAATTCTAGCAATCGTGCAAGCGTATGAAACTGAACAGGAAGTGGGAAGAGTCGACTGTTAACAGGGCGACTTGGGTCTTGGATGATCCTAATGCTCTCTGTACCTGTTATGGGTCACTCATACTATGTTCTCATTATAAGCCGACAAATGCTAAAGAAAGAGAGGCAGTTTCCAAGTTCGCAGACTCTTGTATGAAGAGTTGCGCTTATTATGCACACTTCTATGCCCCAGAGGCCATATTCATCTCCGGCCAAAGCAAAAATTTATCTTCGACCTTCCTGGCATGCGAACTAAGTCCAAACAAAGTAGATTCCGTGTCTTAAACCTTTGTTTACTCATGAGTTTCGGTTTGATGGGGAAATCGGCCGGAGAGCAACGTTGAACTATCATGGAAGTATGAAAACAGTTGTTTTAATTCAGTACATGAACGAACAATAGAACTGGAGAACGGGAATCTAGAGAAACGATACTTTCATTCTGAAATCCTGGAATCTTTTTCTAAATTGAAGCATCGCAAGGATATATCAATTTTTTTCCAGAACGTTGAAAAGGACCAGGCAATCCTCATCCGTAATCCGTTACTTCTTTATTATTTAAGATTAATAAACCAAAGAGAGACACCTTCCCCATTAAAACTCGTAAATATGTTTAGGAATCCACCTTTTGATATTTTGGTTCGGCCTTTGGAAGGTGGTCATGCCAAGTTTTATCGTTATTATAATGTACAGAATGTCACAGAGGACGAGGAATATTATTATGAACAATATTTCATTTCTAGTATGCATTACCTGACTGGGACAGAAATGAAGCAAATTAAGTTCGAAGGTTCTGTATTGCATCCCGAGTGTTATGATGTTCCTTATTCCAAGAGTAGTGGAACAGAACCTGATGAAACATATGCTGTCTTAGATGCTTATAAATCTTATGGAACGTCGTCAGATTCAGATATTTTTGATAATTTGAAATACTCTGGTTAACTTACAATGGGAAGTTCTAGCAAAATAAGAAACCCAAAGAACTGAAAACTAGATACTTTTTAGTTAGTACTTTTAATATTTATTTGTTTTATATCAAACGAGATTGAGCACAATTACTGCGCGATATATCATAGATAGTATAACTACCTGCAGAAGCCAACTTCTTCCTGTCAATAATAACCAATAAATACTGAAATGTCTCATGTTAGAAATCACCGAATATTTTAACATATATATATATATATATATATATATACACAGCTACATAAACCTGTAAAGCAATAAAGCGGTAGAAGAGAAGCAAAAAGACTTTCCAATGGGATCCAAGAACTATATCAAGAGGTGCCAAAACAATAGTAATCGCTTAAAACGTAACTTAGGAGCTAAAAGAAGTGACGGTGGGCTATCGATCTTCATAATGACAATAACTATGCCAACGCCTTTTCTTAACTAAGAACACGTGGAAACGAAGCTTTCGAATAAGTGAACATATGTACGTAGAGGGCTAGGGTATAATTTATAAGTATAACACAAGTCAAGTTTAATTCTTTTTCTTGGTTTCCATAAGGGAGGTAAAAATGATCTTTGTAAAAGCTGACATGACATGAAGATTTGTACAAACCCCCAAAAAAAAGAGTACCTATAGATTAGAAATCTTCTCAAAAATATTTTAAAAATATCCTCTAGTAATGTAGCTAACAATTATTTTTTCAAAGAATTTTTTCGCCTCCATGTAATCAACAGAAAAGGCAGGGTGTGTTTGAGGTATGACGGCGATTTCCTGACATTTCTACATTCTCTCTAAAAGCTAACGTATATTAAGTTAAGGTACTACTATCTGGAGTAAACCAACGCCGCATTTTTCCCCCGGATTGTAGAAAAAATGACAAAAAAATAAATCGAATACTCCGAAACGGGGAGTCGAACCCCGGTCTCCACCGTGAGAGGGTGGTGTGATAGCCGTTACACTACATCGGATTGTAATTATATTTGTTTCTCCTATTGAGGGAATTTTATTCGAAAAACAAATACAGAAATTATCGAAGATGCATTTATTTCAATACTTAAGGGTGGTTTGTGAAGTACAACGTCAAAATTCAGTTCCAATTTAAAATAACTTAGCAAAGGATTTTCAATGCTAAGAACCGTGAACCTGTCACCATTAAATAGTACTTCCATCAATAAAATACCTCCGAGATGACCTATCGAATACGTATCTTACAACTAGGTTATGTTTCAAAGAGATTCAATTCCCATTTTTCCAACAAATCATTCGAAGAATTGAGTTTCAAAGGTCAAAGAATACGGAGCAATCAACAAAATCTAACTAACTCATATTTATCATTTCGAGATTATATGGAATGGAAGAATGCTCCAAGGGTAATGCAAAAAGGAACCTTTTTTGATACTACTATTACATCTCAAAATAATTCGAAAGAATCGTTGTTAAATTATGATCCTCTTTTCAGTCATTGTCTGGCAAAATGGCTTTGGGTTCAATATAAATTGAATGATTATCCATATTATGATCTTAATATTCTGAATATATATACAAATTTACCACAAGATTTTGAGATATGTAAGAATATAATGACATACTATTCTAAAATATTTTCAACACAAGATTTTGATAGAATCAAACTGTACATGGTCCCGCTATTTGATGATTTTTACGATAATAAGGCGGCATTATTGAGTAAAAATAAAATGGGTAACATTCCTGGACATGTTATATTTGGTGATGAGATACCGTTTCATCTAAGAAATCCGTTATCTTTCGGGAAACAATCGAATCCCTCGTTTTTAATTGAAGATCCAGTATATATTTTGTTTATGAATGATGTGATTAAGTACTCAGGGCATGATTTAATTAAGTATTCCTCCAGGTTGAAGGCGTGGGAACAATGTTATATTAATATCGACTCCAATGGGAATATAATAAAAAGATTCGATACAAATTTAGATTATTGGTGCAAAGATACTTTGGAAAGTATATTTAATGATAATCATAGTATTGGCATGGATAAAGAAATGTATATTCCAACTAGTTTAGTTCAGTTTTTCAAATTTATTCATGAAAATATTCCAGAACATCGTCTATTTGCTATTGATATTCCAAAGCGATGGAACCCCACTTTGTTGAATATGTTAAAATATTTTTCTGGAATTTATAAGGCACCGAATTCTAGTCAGGTTATGGAATATAATAATAATAATAATATTTGTTACGGTCCTTTGATTAGTCACGGGGGAAATTCTGAAAGAAGTCCAATTGAGTTTGCTGTTGAATTTTTACAATTACAAGAATTGTATCAGGATACCAATACTATCGGTAATGGATTGAGAACTGTTCAGTTGGAAAGTCTAGATGACTTCATCAATAAATGGCTGAATGTAGATATACAAGATACATCTTACCCTTTAGAACAAGGTATTGATCTCCAAATACTTGACAAACAATTGAAAATGATTAAGCATAGTAAACTTGGTCTTTTATATTCCTAGACAATTCTGAAAAAAGAGAAACCAAGAAAAAATGGACGATTATATTAACCATAAAAGTAGAAAATGTATTCATGAAAAAAGATATGAAAACTTTATATTAAAAAAAGAAATGGACACATTGTGAATGCAGTTAAATCAATACAACATAAACTATATTTTATCTTGAATATGACCGTAAAGGGTTTTGGCCGGGTTCTTGAGGAAATTACAAATTCCAACCCAGCTGAAGAAGGTTTGAAACAAAACAAAATCCATAACATGTCCTGAAAGAGCAAACCACATACTTTAGATGCGAAGAGTAAGTAGAGATTAAGCCTTTCTTTCTCCTTTTCCTTTAAAATCTTCATATTTTATTTACTTTTCCATATTAAAATTTTGATGAATAACAAAAAAATTAAATAATAATTAACACTTAAAGTAAAGAGCTCAAATATAAACAAAAATTGGAGTAGTTGAGAGTTACGTTTGTTTGATTTTAATTATGTTGATGAAGTACTAAAAGCAAGGTGGTAACTATGGAATCAAGACTTAGAGTTATCCTCCCCTAGTCTCAAAATTTTTGTTACTTTTATGAAGGGCCATTATTGTTTTAAAGATCCTAGCGAACTAAACATTTTTTCTTTGCCTACCCAAACAGCATTGAATTTGACCATATTTTTTGATGACATGTAATCAATGGAAATTTGAACGATAGTTAGCGTCTGGTTATATAGCGACAGAGTAAACTGCCTCATACATACATAACGTTATACAATTAAGCTAACTAGAATATAGCGTTACCTCGTATATATTTATTTGCCCCGAGCGTCTCCCCCCCCCATTAGAAAAAGGGACTCCAATTGAGACACAGACAGAACAGGGAAATAAGGCTTCTTTGTATAAAAAGATATATAAAGATATATATATATATAAATATATATAAAAGCACGCCATAAATAAATTTTAGTTTGAACCAGTTGATAATAATCCGTAATAGGAAAGCTTCATTGAGCTCTCTCTCCCCGGGGATAATACCCCAGAATGCGGACGGAGGACCCTTAATTCCTTATCCGAAAAGGGAATAAAAGCCAAGCCAAAAATCAAAAAACAGGAACAACAAGGCAAGGGAAGGGAAGCAACGCTGAATTACATGTTTGAGCGCCA
>NC_016486.1:143567-163831 GCF_000227115.2 Naumovozyma dairenensis CBS 421 | reverse complement strand
CGAAGGAACTTCATTGTTTCTACCTCCCTCCTTATTGTTGTTTCCTCTTTAACAAAAGTCAGACCATATATCATTAATAGTCTCAATTATACTAAATGTTGAATAAGAAAGGTATATCGAATAGACAGCTTACAGACTACTCTGTCGCATTACCGTTAACTCCTCATATAAGGTGTGCAAAAGGGAATTCTAATACATTTTGAATTGAAAGAGAAACATTTTGCAATAAGTCAATAATACATTAAAAAATATCATCCAGAAAATAATAACCAGTCATAATGACTATGAAGGAGAAACCAGTGGAAACCATCGATGTTAATCCCAAACCTAAGTCAAGGGCTCATATTCCCAAGATATCACGACAGTACAAGAATGATTATACCGGTCTAACATACAATTTAAAATCTTTTACTTACGACATTGTCGTTTTCCTTTTTAATATCCTTTTTACAATTTTCTTTAGGGAGATTAAAGTCCGTGGTGGTTATAACATACCACCGAACGGTACACCAACAATTTTAGTCTGTGCTCCTCATGCGAATCAATTCATTGATCCTTCTCTAGTCATGACCACTACGAGGAAACTCGCTGCTACTCATGGTAGTTCAAGAGGTAGACAAGCTTGCTTTGTAACTGCCGCCTCCAGTTTGAAATTGAAATTAGTAGGGTTTTTCGGTCGTTGTATGGGGAGTGTCCCCGTAGAGAGAGCTCAGGATAATTTAAAACCTGTCTCCTCAAATATTGAAATTTATGCTCCTGACTTAATTAACAATTCAACTTTAATTAAAGGTAGATGTCGTACGGGAGAAAACATCTCACCTCAATTTACAAAGAGGTTCAATGCAAAAGGTTTACTTGGATTACCAAATTATTTAAGCAATGCTCAAATTGCAAAAGTGGTTGATGATGAAACTATAATCTTATCATCTCCTTTCAAATCTTCCAATCCGAAAGTGAGAGAATATTTAGAGGAAGGAACCACTTTCAAATATGCTAAACCAATTGATAATACTCAAGTGTTCCAAAACGTTTTTGATCATTTACATACTAAGGGTTGCGTTGGTATTTTTCCAGAAGGTGGGTCACATGACAGACCTTCTTTATTACCAATAAAAGCAGGTGTCGCGATTATGGCATTAGGTGCTGTTGCCGCAGATCCATCAATGACAGTTTCTGTCGTACCAGTCGGATTACATTATTTCCATAGAGATAAATTTAGATCAAGAGCTGTATTGGAATATGGTGAACCAATTTTAGTTAATGGAGAAATGGGTAAGCAATATGCATTGAATTCAAGGGAAACTGTTTCTAAATTATTGACAAAGATTACTGATGCGCTATTTTCTGTTACAGAGAATGCTCCTGATTTCGACACTTTAATGACTATTCAAGCTGCCCGTAGATTATATCAACGTTCCAAATTGACACTAAGTTTACCTGTCATTGTCGAGATTAATAGAAGATTACTTGTTGGTTATTCTAAGTTTAAAGATGACGAAAGAATTATCAATTTGAAAAAAATGGTTCATGAATATAATGATAAATTATTTGCAATGGGATTAAAAGATCATCAAGTTATGTCATTACATACTGGTCCATTAGAAACAATAAGATGTTTATTTTATATTGTTTCAAGAGTAGCAAGATTATCTGTGTTTTTTGCTCTATCATTACCGGGATCTATATTATTTACACCAATTTTCGTTGGTTGTAGTATTTATTCCAAGAAAAAAGCAAGAGAAGGTTTAAAGAAATCCTTAGTAAAAATTAAAGGCACAGATTTATTAGCTACTTGGAAACTTATAGTTGCATTAATTATGGCCCCAATTCTTTATGTCACGTATTCGTTAATGTTAGTTTCCATTGCATCCAAAAATGAAATATCAATTTGGGTTCCGTCATCAAGTCCAATCATCCAATTCTTTTATTTTTATGCCATACTAGTCTTCATTTCATATTCAAGTTTGAAAACTGGTGAAATCGGAATGGATCTTTTCAAATCATTACGCCCTTTATTTATTACATTATTCTATCCTAAGCAAAAAATTGAAGAGATTCAAACAACGAGAAAGAAATTGAGTTTAGAAATTACAACTATTTGTAATGAATTAGGTCCACATGTATTCAAAGATTTTGATCAATTTGCAACTACCAATAAATTAACTGATGAATCTGATAGTAAATTGACAGTTAGAGGTCGTCACCAAGAACAAACTCCTGATTTCCTAAAGATTCAACATGATTCAATTCGTGGACGTAGTAGTGATAGAGACGTTGGTTCTAGTAGATCTTCTTCTGTAGGGTCTGTCGTTTCAAGAATATCAAGTGCGTTGTCTAGAGTCAATTCTAGAGGTTCATTGTCTAATGTTCCAATTTTATCAGAGGGGAGGTCAAATTACCGATATGTTTATGATTCCTCTTCAAGTGATAGTGATAATGAAGATGCTACGGGAAATTCGAAGATCACTTCTTTAATTAGAGAAAAATGGGAAGCTTCTCATGCAAAGGGTGAATAAGCAACCAATCAATATAATCGAGCGTTATACATTGATTGAAACGAAAAAATACAACAAAAAAAAAAAAACAATAAAAAAAATTCTACCATGAACATTTAAATACATATTTCTAGCGTCAGGTAGTTTGCGAGCAGCCCTGCCATGCATTATATATATATATATATGTACTCTTGATACTAAAACACGTATTCTAAACTTCGTTTTAAATTGTTTATGTTGGAAGTAGCTTAATCTTCTACCAATTGGTATTTCATCTTTAAGAATCCTATTTAGTTTAATCCTTAATTCGGTCTGTGGATCACCTCGCAATATATCAGATACGAACCATACATCACAATCTAATTGAACCATCTCAAGTGCACCTTTCAATACACCACATAATATATTTGAATACCACAGTTCCTTCATCGCATCCATAGGTAATTCCACAAATTCACTCAATGGATTATCAATCAAAATTAATGAGAACGCTTCCTTTTTCCTATCCCAATTAGTTATTTGCGGTGTAATATTCAAAAAAATTTTAAATGCACATAAACTAATAACTTCACTCGTATTAACTAGATTTTCACAACGTGGTAATGCAGTTCTAGCTAAAAAATCTTCAATTAATCTTACACCAATATTATATCCCATTGAAAATAAATTTTCATTCACTTTTTCAAAATCACGTTGGAAATCATTACAAAGTTGAGATACTATTGATCCGTACGTTAAAGTGAAGAGCTCTGTATTTATCTTTTCTGTCTTATTCTTCCATATATCCTCACCTGTTAATTTTAATGATTTTATTTGTGATGATGATGAGCTTGTTGCCGATGTGGTGCCACTAGGTTGAGGTTTCGACATTTTTTTTTCTTTCGTATTGAATGTTTAAAAGAAATCAATTCCAGAATTCTTCTTCTTGTTTTAATATATTTTCAGTTTGGCTTAGGATATCTTCAAATGCGACCTGTTGCCAATAGTATCAAATCTTGTCTTTCTGTTCCTCAAATTTGGATTGACTTTCTCTACTATGTAAAATCATTTCATTTCTCAGGGGTTCTAGTTTGTTTCTACTTTGTTTCATATTTACAGTTTGTTTCCTGTTTAGAAAATAATTTGGACTGCCCTCCTTTCAATACTCTTTTAGGCAACAACGGGTGACTGGGTGTCCCTTTTGGGTGACCTGCATGATCTTCTGGGCCATTTCTCTTTTAGGTAGGTGGCACATTTTTAAGAGCTGTGCGACCACACCCTTGGACGTTTCGTTCGTGGACGTTAAAATATCTTAATCCGTTTTTGCGTCACAATTTGTGTTTGATGTCAATCTGTTGTGACATGTTGGGACCTTTCAATTGTAAGTTACGACTTGCTTTACCTTTCTGGTGTTGCGTTACATGAGGTTGACCCCATGAAATTCAATAGCTGATTAAAGATTAGACTGTTATTTGAAGTATTCAATTTCAATACGGTAACTCACCAAGAATTGTTCGCTGCCATCAATTGGCATCATCGAGTCATCGCATGTGAAACCCTGCGGCAAGAGAGGGAAGAATATCAAAGTCCGAAATTCGAAGAGTTTTCAAAAGTAATACTTGTTAGCCTTAAAACATTACGATTAATGGAAACATTATCATAATGAAGAAATGAGGACAACTACTAAAACTTCTCAAAAAGGAGCTTTTTCGTTAATGTTCTCATATCATATTAACCTCAGGAGGGAAAGAGGCTATTTTTGTTTTTTTATACACATTAACTCTATGTAAAGAGATTATAGGAGTTACTACAGCTCACATACCACTAGAATGTTAAACATCATCATTTTTGGCTTATATAATAGTAATTCTTAGTTTGTTTCTGGGTCTTTTGTTTAAATATTAACTGTTATAGAACCTGCTTTTCCAAAAGTACTCTCGCAGTCTGGAACAACCTTTCCCTTCTTGTGATAACTAAAGGTACCGGGTTTAATGCAACTCTTTACCATCTATAATGATAATGTGAGAACCACATTCGAACTAAATTATTGAATGGGACATATTTTTTTCTTCTCAAATCATACGATTTACAGCAGTCAATTTTTTTTATAGACATTCAGACTCAGAAACCCAAGCATTTACATTATAAGCAAGTTCGAAGAATAATAAATTTCGTTTTGTTTTTACGTTTCATTAAAACGAAAAAGTTGAAAAACAGTGTATATAAATTCCAAACTTGTTGTATTTTCTCCATTTACTTCATCAATTATTTATCAAAAGACGAATATTCTTTTTGTTGAATTAGAAAGAAAACCAAACCAAAAAGTTTTTAAAAAAGAAAAAAGAACATTAACAATGAAACTAGTAACACTAACACTAATCCTTTGTTTATGTAACAGCGTTCTCGGGAAAGAAAAAGAAAAAGATATTGCCTTGCCAGATATCTTGAACAACGACGATGCTCTTGCATATTTGGGCATGCTTAAAGATAAGCATGCCCAGACGTTGGAAGAAGAAATGGCTCATATGAGGGAAAATGGTGAAGAATTCAAGAAGCATTTAGAGTTTCAAAAACTCCTCGAAGAAGACAAGAAAAAAACGTGGTATATCAAGAATACTACATTAACTGAGGTTGATGAGAGTTTCTTCAATAACTTGAAGAATAAGCTCGCGGCTTCATTGCCAGGAAAGGCCGGTAGCATGCTTAAGAAGGTAAAATTCCAAAACCTTGGTCTTTACATCTTTGGTATTGGTGAAACTAACATCTTCGATGATTTAGAGATTTAAGGTAATCTTTATATAATTGTACTTTTAATTTGCTACCCTTTTTAATCCTAATAAATACTTTCTATGGACAAAATGCATACTATTAAATATTCTTTAGTACCTTTTGTTGGAATTTTTTATACTTAAGTCTAAAAAAGGGTTTAATAATAAAGACAATCAATGATACAAAATTAAAAGAAAACAAAAAGTGGTCAAGGAAGCAAAACATAAATGGCCCATCACCAGAAATAGTACCGGAGTTCAAAGTTTTGATAGCGCCTTGTTCTTGTTAAGCTGCTTATGTTTTTCCAAATCTTTTTGAAGGAGTCGCTTGGTTTTTTTATATGTAAATATTTAACTTTTAATAGGTTTTCAGATGACTTTGAAAGATTACACCATATGGCAATTAACAGGACGATGTATAAATGTTTTTTCTTTCACAGAATGAGGCTGAATGAGCTTTTATGCTTTATAAAATTATGTTGATTCTCTTAAACTTTAAATGGAAAAAAAATGAGGCGCGCATAATGATAAAGTTTAAACCCTTTTAGGAAAGAAGTAAATAGAAACTTTTCAAAGGGAACATTAACACTGGAGACAACGCAGCATGCAGGTTAGTTATGTCATTAATTGCCTATATTTAAAAGAGTAACTTCCTCATGACGGACCTAACTCACATAATTTCCAAGTTTGATAAAAGAAGGTTAAATATTGACAGGATCAATCAGCGAGGAGTGTAGTCAATCAGTCTTAATCAATTGAAGAAACTAATGGTAGAAAACAAGATAAAACACACAGGTAAGATCAGTAAAAGAACTGGTAAAACCAATAATCCCATTAGTGCTAGACAGCTTATGGATTTAAACAACTTAAAAGAAACTAAGGACAAGACTGGAGATGAAACGGTACCGAATCAAAAATCGAGAACCATGAGTATGTGCACCAATATAACGAGAAATGTTCACGATACTATAACACCAATTAAAAAGAATTGCACAACAAGACTAACCTTCCATTCTTTATTATCGCTTGAGCAGCAGAAGGATGGATTTCAAACACCTGAAAGTAAAATACATAACTCACCTCTTTTGGAAACAAAATCAAAAACTCATATTGAAGATAGCGTAATAAGGGGAGAAAGTATTATAAATCCAAAGACACCAAGACGTACGTTATTATCGCCAATTATACTCACAAATTGGCTTGACAGAACTTCGATCTACTCACCATCAAATGGTTCCCGCCTTCTTTTCAAAACGAAATAAATAAAGTTTCCGTCCTAGAGAAATAAATGTATAATTATGTATGCTTAAAGTTCTGACAAATTCCTGTATATTTAGTCATATATCGAGTTTATCTATGCTATTACATGTACATTATACGCGAATGAGTTTCTTACCAATGTTTCAATTCAGTACCTTCTGGTGGAGCAGGTTTCACAAATTTCTTAGATACCTCTTCCCAATTAGTATTTAAAGTAGTACCATTACTTTCAATGAATGATTTCATCATTGCTCTTTGCGTTTCAGGATCAGCACCCGCATATAGTTTTTTGAAAAATGCATCTGCTGAATCTCCTTCTTCATCATCGTCGTTGTCTCCATATGCAGCATCGTTATTATCAAGGGTTAATTTAGACCAATCTGTTTGTTTCCTAGATGACGATGGATAGCTCAAATTAGTACTACTGCCGGTACTAGGCGTTGATTCAAATTGCTTAATTTCTTGTTTATCATCATTGCCGGCAGATTCCAAAGTTTTCCATTGAACTGCATCTACTTTGGTGAAAGTAAATTCCATTTTTTTGCTGTATAATTGTACGTTAATTGCGTCTGGATCAATTTCATGAGATAATTTGGCATTATATTGGAATTCCGAACTTGTGTCAGGAATAGGATATGAGACATTTAATGTTCTTTTATCTTTGGAAGATAATGTTGTTTGAATGTCTTCTTTAGATTTAGGTAAACTAGCGGTAAATAAAGATAATGTTACTGTCTTAGGTGTTTGGTACCAATCTGTTCTAAATTTGGTGGGCTGTGGTATTTCTGGTAATGCTGCTGGAACTGCCTTAGGAATGCTAGAAGTGGGAGTCGGTGTGACTTTTTGTTCTTTCAATTCACTCTTCGTGGTTGCGGTCGGAGCTGTAGTAGCTTGTGTTGATACATTAGTTTTCCCTTTGTTCTTGGTTAATTTTTCCAGTTTTTTATTCAGTCTAGATTCCCAAAGTGGTAAAGTTGGATCAACATAGTCGTATTCTTTACATTTATCGAAATATATCTTCGAATCCTGATATTTTTTCAAATTAAAATAATGAATGAAGAATCTGAAATAAATCAAACCAATCTTAGAACGAATACCTCTATTTATTGCCAAATCTAGCGCTTTGTTTAACAATTTCTTAGCAGACTCAATCGTCTCTTCATTATGCCATTTTTCATTTGCGAAATATAGTTTCTCCAATGAAGCTGCTTTGTAAATACTAGCATTCAAATTTTCGGGTGATTGTTCCAATATACCGTTATATAATTCTAATGCATTTTCAGGGTTCTTATGATCATATAAAGTCTGGTAAGCTGTTTTCAAGTCTGATTCAATCGTCATTTCTTACTATTTTATAGGTAAGTGCTTACTTTTTTATTGTTATCAAGAATGCTTTTTGCGTAAGAGTATATGCAAAGACACCTCGGAGACTAATCAGTTTGTTCTTCTTTGTTCCTTACATATTTCAACTCAATTTAATGTAACTACAACACTTCCCTGTATTCTAGATTTAACGTATTTGGTGTTATACGTAAGTGATAAAAATCAGGACACCACACTGTATTAAAGAAATATTGAAAATTTT
The DNA here is from genome assembly GCF_000227115.2 of Naumovozyma dairenensis CBS 421. Lineage (NCBI taxonomy): Eukaryota > Fungi > Ascomycota > Saccharomycetes > Saccharomycetales > Saccharomycetaceae > Naumovozyma > Naumovozyma dairenensis. The sequence goes on along the minus strand of NC_016486.1, from coordinate 155,744 downwards.
GCGGTGAAAATAAATCGATGAGCTTTGATTACAGATATATACAATACAAAAGACCAGGAATATCAGCCATTACTATCATCTGCCATTTAATCGAAGTAAAACTATTTAGAGGTTAGTACTTCAGCGAATAAAAATGACTGAAGAATTTGGGAAAAGAAAAAAAGTACAAGCCCCTCACATAAGAGCGCTTGTCCTTGATGCTACACCATTAATCACGAATTCCTATACGCATTATCAAAATTATGCTGAAGAATTTTATACTACACCAACTGTTTTTCATGAAATCAAAGATGAACAAGCTAGAAAGAATTTAGAAATTTGGAAAGATTTAGGTGCATTGAAATTACTTCATCCTAATCAAGTGTCCATTGATAAAGTTAGTAAGTTTGCTAAATTGACTGGTGATTACTCGGTTTTGAGTGCTAATGATATTCATATATTGGCTTTGACTTATGAATTGGAAACTACATTGAATAAAGGGGATTGGAGATTGAGGAAAAATCCAGGTGACTCCTTAGATCATTTGAATGAAACTGAAACAACTAAAACAAGTAAGACTAAAAAAAGTATTGATTCAGATAAGAAAAAGAAGTTATATCCAACCATTGCTAAGCCTGTTACGATTCCAAAAGAAACGAAAAAAGAAGGTGAACAACAACAAGAAGTAGAAAAAGAAGAGAGTGATTTGGTGAAAAAGAAAAAGAATCGTAGAAGAGGTGGTAAGAAACAAAAGGCAAAGAGAGAAGCATTGTTAGCTGCAGCAAACACCACAGAAGGGGACGTACCTTCAAAAGAAGAAGAGGAAGAAAAGAAAGACAACATTGAAACAGTTAATGAAGGCGTGGCCGTCGAAGATACAATTACCGAAACTCATGAAAAAGAAATACAAGGAGAGGAAGAAGAAGATAAGGATAGTGCTAGTTCCAAGGATTTAACGGAAGAATTCTCAGAGGCAGATGACGACGGAGATTGGATTACTCCAGAAAATTTAACTGAGACAATAATAAAAGATAGTGGAGAGGATACTACTGGATCACAAGGTGTTGAAGCCATTGATACTGACCTAAATGTTGCATTAACTTTACCAAAGAATCAAGTGGCTTTAGCGACAGGTGATTTTGCAGTGCAAAATGTTGCATTACAAATGAATTTAAATTTGATGAATTTCATGTCCGGTTTAAGAATTAAAAGGCTTCGTAATTATATGTTAAGATGCCACGCATGTTTCAAACTATTCCCAGCATCTAAAGATGGTAAAGTGAAACATTTCTGTCCATCATGTGGTGGTCAAGGAACTTTATTAAGGTGTGCTGTGTCTGTTGATTCTGAGACTGGTAAGATTACACCACATTTGAAAGCTAATTTCCAATGGAATAATAGAGGGAATAGATACTCTATGGCAAGCCCTCTATCAAAGAATTCTCAAAAAAGATATGGTAAGAAGGGCTATGATCACACTAAACAAAATCTACAACAGCAAAAGCAAGGTTCAAATTTATTGAGAGAAGATCAAAGAGAATATGAACAAGTGATGAAGCAAGAAGACTGGACAAGAAGGCATAATGAAAAAGTGCTAAATAATTGGATTGGAGGTGGATCCGCTGATAATTATATTTCACCCTTTGCTATTTCTGGTCTGAAGCAGCATTCTGTGCGTGTTGGTAAAGGTAGATATGCCAACAGTAGTAAAAGGAAATAAGACAATTGTGTAAAAACAAAAATTATATATCCTATTCTCACCTATTTAAGTAACATATCACCAAAAAATGTAAATTATAGACTTACTTTACCATAATTATTTTTTCGTACACACATATTTTTATATATGGTTGTTTATATTATACATTCTTTTTAATACATTATAATTATTATTATAATTATCTATATTCATGCTAAATGCGGAGGGAGTAATAGATTTGGAATACTGTTCTTGATGTAATAAACATGGCCACAGTTTCTACATTTCATTTGACCTTCCACTATATTGGTTTGAATTAAAAGAGTGTGGAAATCTTTCAATATGATCATATCTTCTTCAGATAATTCATCATTATCTTTATTAAATACTGGTTTTTGTTGAGGTAATGAAGTATTACCTAAATCACTTGCCACCATAAGGATTGCGCTCCAATCGAGTCTATCCATTAGATTCAACAGAAATTCAGGATTGAATTCGATACTTTCATCTTGAACTAGTTGACATGTAGAACCATCGTATTGTAATGGGAAATTATCATTACTTGTATCACAAGCTTTCACTGAACATTTCAAAAAATTGGTTGTTAAAAATTTCATTTTTTTTGCGTTGGTTGGTTGTCTCGTTGGATCAAATATAATTGGTTCGTACAAGTAGAAAGAACAATAGCCTTTTTCTTTAATATCGTGTTTTCTTCAATGCAATTTAGGTAGTTGATGAACTTCATTCATTCCCAAAAAGTGAAATTTTTCATTTTATTTTTTTCTGCAAATTTTAGAAGTTTCTGGGATGAGATGGATTCCTCTGCGCGTTTTCTTTGCTGCAATGCGTTAACCATCTGGAGTACTAATAGGACAAAGGACGTTACATATGTAGGCTACATTACTTGACTAGATTACATATATTTTTACATTCTTTTTAGTAAATTCAATATCTAACTACTTATCAATTTGGTTTAATGCCTTCTTGCTAAATAAAAGTTTAAAATTTAATGACATAGGGTTTACTCTGCTTCTCAGATTTCGTTCATCTTCACCCCGGTAATAGTAACAACATTTTAACTACTGATATATGTAATGTACAGAAGTAGAGTGAATACCATTTTTCGAACCATCCAAGATATCTTATCAGCTCAGGTATTGACGTCGATTGTGTCAGATAAAACCTCCATTCAATTTAACGCACTCTTCCACAGGATTCAAAGCTAAACTCTCGGAAGTCATTGCTTCTTGAATGTGTCTGCGTTTATCGCCACCGGAGGAAGCATATGTGATCAACAATCTACTCAAATACTTAAGGTTTGGTTAAGTTATTGTTAACGCTAGTGGAAGACATATTAATTTCCCAATTCAATATGCTGAAATACCAATTCTTAAAGATGAAAGTAGTCAAACCTCCGGAACTAGTTGACAGGTACTCCACTTTTCATTCAAAGGTGGAGAGGTTAACATAGGGAAAAGAGATATCGGCGACCTAATTGATCGACTAGGCTCTGATTTTCAAGTACGTAATAACGATTCGAGTTTCCATTGTACACATCAGTGAAATCATCCACCAACAAAGACCGAGATTTCTAATTGTTGAAGCTTCCATAAAAGAGAATATATTTATTACAAGATAACATAATACTACGAATAGATCACGGCAATGCACAAGGCCAGTCCGACGAGTTGCCTATGAATCCACTTTTGAATAACATTAGTTTTTTGTATATTGTTCCCTTCTTACGGCGTCTGTAGCCCTAGTGTGACACAAAGCGAAAAACATCAGGGTTCAGGGACCTAACCCTAGAATTGCCCCCTCATCATGCTCCCACTCCGTCTCCCCGCCCCGCACGTCATCACGACGTAAAATAAAAAGAAAATAAAAATAAAAATAAATGGCGAGGCCTGTGCTTCCAAATAAACTGGAGGCACAGACACCGAAGAAAGGAGGAAGGAAGGGAAGGAAGACCTGACAATGGGGACAAAAAACACCGCACAATTCGCTTTGCTTCTGTTCCGGACTAATTAGGAAGTCGCCACTACTAGTTACTAATTACTATACGTAGTGCCTTATAATAATATAGCATGAATGTATAAGGAAATAAGGTAATAAGGTACATTGTAGAATACAGACAGAGGAGCAGGTCAAGCTAAACAAGTATAGAGTCAAATTAATAAAAGCTTTAGAGAACAACTGCTGCTGCTTTGGACCAAAATTAAAGATACATTCACGGTACTCTCATTTCAAGAGACTTATAATAGTGGCATATCATTTATTCACACAATAAAGGGGAGGGAAGAAATAACACACAGTAATCATATACAAGAATTTAATATGGCTAGTGACACTGAAAACCATAACAAGGAACCAGAACTCGAACGTTCCGCCGAGAAGAGAAAACAACATGAACAGTTGCCTCATTTGAGAACTACTACTACTACTTCTCCTACTACGGCCACAGATTGTCCTACAAACATTTCGAAAACAACTATGACAAACAACAACAATGTAACTACCCCAATTTCTACTAAATCTGCTACTCCAAGTACGAAATCTATCATGAACGTAAGTGGTACTTCCGGTGCTGTCGTAAACGCAACGCCAGAATCCGGTTTGAAAAGAGCTCCTGCAGTTACCTTTAGTGACTCAAGGGTCTCCTTAAAAGACTCTTCTTCAACAACTCATGATGGTACATTAAATGACACTTCTTTAAGGAAAAGGAGTCCATTAAGAGCAGAGGTATCAAACATACATACAAGCTCTAATCAAGCAAGACCATTATCTCCTCCATCAGGGCACACTGCAATAACACCAACAACAACAACAACAACAACAACAACAACACGAGATTCTACAACGACAACTAAACATCCATTGAAAGTGGAAATACCACAGGAAAATTCAATGGAATTCACGGAATTATTGAAAGGGAAATTAGAAACTGCTAAAATTGAAGAACATGCTCATTTCCTTGTTGAAGATTCATTACATACCCCTTCTTCTGCAAGATCTCCAATCACGAGTCCAAGAACTTCTATCTCAACGGGAATGAATGATGTTCCTATATCTTTCAACAACAATATCATCAATACTAAAATACAACCTCCAATAATGCCCATTACTACTACTACTGCTACTAATACAACTGGCGTAACAACAACAACGTCGATAAATTCAGGTGATGGTATTTCCTTAGAATCAGTAATGGAAGATGATCAAATACCACATAGTATAGCACCAAATATACCGAAAAGAGAAACAGCTAAAAACATTGACCCAAGATTACCACAAGATGATGGTAAATTACATGTCTTATTTGGTGCATGTGGATCATTAGCAGTGTTCAAGATAAAATCAATGATTAAAAAATTAGAAGATATTTATGGAAAAGATAAGATTTCAATTCAGGTGATCCTGACCTACTCAGCCACGAAATTCTTCACAAAGAGATACCATAAAAAATATAACAAATCCGCTCCATTAATTGACTCCCCTACATCCGAACAACAACAACAACAACAACAACATGAACCAACTGCAAATATGTCAATGGCAACTAGAGCAGAGCAAATGGAATTACCATCCCATATCCAAGTCTGGACAGATCAAGATGAATGGGATACATGGAAACAAAGAATGGACCCAGTCCTCCACATTGAACTTCGAAGATGGGCAGATATTCTCGTTTTAGCACCATTAACAGCAAACACATTATCAAAGATATCCCTAGGAATATGTGATAATTTGTTGACGTGCGTCATTAGAGCATGGAATACAAATTTCCCCATCTTTTTAGCCCCTTCTATGTTTAGTAGTACGTATAATACGTTGATGACGAGGAAACAATTGAAAATTATTAAAGAGGAAATGCCATGGATTACTGTTTTTAAACCTTCTGAGAAAGTTATGTCATTTAATGGAGATATTGGACTTGGTGGTATGATGGACGCGAATGAAATCGTTGATAAAGTGGTTATGAAATTAGGTGGGTATCCCAAAGATCAAGATCAAGATGAAGATGATGATAACGATGATAACGATGATAACGATGATGATAATGCAGATCAAGAAAATAATGATGAAGAAGAAGATGACGGGGACGATAATGACGACGATGATGACGATGATGACGATGATGACGATGATGACGATGATGAGGACGATGATGAGGACGATGACGATGATGACGACAAGGAATCCAATGAATACAATGAAACCAAGTCAAATAATGCGAAAGAAGAAACGCCCAATAACAAGACGGTATAATAACTCAATTTTATTCATCCATCAACAATATAAAAGACGCTTCACTTACTTTTCATACATTCCGAATCATATCCTTATTTGTTAAAAATATTATAGTAGTTATGACAAAAAAGATAATAGTATTGAAATTTTCTATACGTACTAGCATAATCTATAATTTTCTGTTTAAAATGTTCTTATTCATTCATTCATGAAATTTGTTTTCTTCTTCCTTTTTTTTTTTTAATTCCTTTTTAGAATCATTCTTAAGACAAGAGATTCCCTTAATACTGTCTCACGTCAGAAGTTAATGAAAGTAGAAACATTCCAAATGATTTTTTTCAAACTGGGCCTTGTTTTGATTAATATATGATAATATAATCACGTTACACAAAGGACACTCACTTCCTTCAAAACTTCTCAAAAGTTCCATCTTATTTGGTGCCACAGTTTTGTTCTTGTTTTTTTCTAACTAATAGGACAAAAATACCTGGCGCGGTCTCATTTTGAGAAAAGACACCGGCCCGGTCACATTTTTTAATATGAATTTTTGGAAAATTTGAAGAGCTTACTAATGTAATATCCATATTTTGAAAGAACTTTTTCAACTTCACGAATAATCTATCCCAGAGAACTAATTAAACATAAAAACGAGGGTGTAATTATTTCTTAATTCATTCATTTTTGCTTGCAAAGTTTTCTCAAGTTCCATTTTTTTAGGCACCGTGAAACCAACAACTTTCTTAATAGAATAGACAAAAAAGTACCTATATAACGAAGATGTCTACTCCAAAGATTACATTACTATTGATTCATCCAGCTGTCACAACTACTCCGGAATTAGTTGAAGATTTCAAAAACAATGCACCAAAAAGGAATTGGAAGGTGGTTAATCAATTTTTAATCAATAAAATCAATGATGGTTCCATCAAATTGAAGAACAACGAATATGATATAATTCATTACATGACTCCAGAAGCTCGTGATTCCATCTTATTTCCAAAGAAATTGATCCCTATTTTGAATTCTGCTTTGAAAGATAACGGTTTATTATATGGGTTAAGTGATACCTACAAGATCGATGCCCTTATTAACGGATTCGAAATCAAGAATAATGATGCCGCCGCTGATTTGGAAGCTTATCATTGGGTTAAAAAACCAGATACTGGAGCTAAGAAGACTGTAGCGATCCCATTGAAGTCTAACCCTACAACTGCTGCTGCCTCTTCAGGTGCAAAGAAATTACCAAGTTTCAAAAAGGCATCTGCCTCATCATCATCCGAGGTTAAGAAACCGTTGCCCACTTTTAAGAAACCCTCTTCGTCCACAACCACAACTACAAATACCAAGAAGAAGTGTGTGTGTAAGGTTCATCATACTGCGGAAGATAATGATGATGATTTAGATGATGATGAAGAAAGTGGGAATTCTGATGTCTTTAGTGATTCTAATAAGGCTCAATTCTTTGATGACTTGGATGATGAAGAATCTGTTGAAGAAGAAGATTTAATCGAAGAAAGAGACAATAACGGTAATATTACTATGATTATATGTGGTAAGAGTCAAACTAAGAAGAAGAAAGCGTGTAAGGACTGTTCTTGTGGTATCAAAGAAGAAGAAGAGGAAGAAATTGACAACATTAGAAGTCAACAAGATAACGTGGTTAAATTTACTGAAGATGAATTGACTGAAATTGATTTTACTATTGATGGTAAGAAGATTGGTGGTTGTGGTTCATGTTCTCTTGGTGATGCCTTTAGATGTACAGGTTGTCCATATTTAGGTTTACCAGCTTTCAAACCTGGTGAAGCTATCAATTTAACCAGTATTTCTGATGACTTGTAAGGCGACTTCAAACAAAGTAGCAAACACAACGGTTGTTTTTTATTTATGACGAAAATTTAGAGAACAGGATTTCAGGCTACTGCGATTTAAAGTAACTTTACTGAACAAAGTTTATTGGAAAAACTTTGCGCTAGCTAAAGGTCTCATTTATAATACTGCTTTATTTCAATATGGCAAGTTAAGTAAAAACAGATTATAAATGATTGACTATGGAATTGATTTATATATTTAAGTGCTGTGATATATAATACTATATATCACAATAAAACAAGAATCATTATAAAAAGACACATAATATCATATTATTTACTCGTTTTTATACGTTTATACAATTATAAAGTATCCTTGTTTTAATGTAACTTTACGGTCTATAAATTTTCTTCCAAGACTTTTGTAACTGCATGGAAAACATCATCTACAATCATTGTTGGTTTACAATAGGTTAACTCATCACTTTCACGGTAAACACCTGTTTTGACTAAACAACTATCCCATCCATAATTCTGAGCTCCAATGATATCACTTGCTGGATTATCACCAACCATAAATACCTTATTGAATGGTGAGGGACCCTGTGCGACCTTAATAGGTTCCCTAGTTGATAATAATAACTTATGTCTCCAATTTACTAAAACATCATGAGCGAAATCGTAAGTGAATTTCGTTGGCTTACCAATGGTAGTATCTTCTAACGTTTTTTGATCATTCATTTCTGCATATAATTTATGAACTAATTGACGGAATGCACCTTGACCAAATCTATTCAATGAATATGGATTAGCCCATAATAAATCTTGGTTAGAAAAAAATATCGGTACTGATGGAGTTCCCGATTTTTCAATTCTTAAAGTATTTAACATACCATTTTCAGAATTAATTATATCTGAAATAATTTGAAGATCTGCTGCCCAGTCATGAGGATCATTGAAAACTAACACTGCGTCGAATTTTTTACTATCCAAATTAGAAATTTCTCGAGAATATTCATTCAATTGTGCATCCGATAACCCACTAAACGGTGTAATTGATCTATTATATCTAATGATATCAGTTTGATGTATGACATCTTTAAACCCATATCTTTCAGCTACATGTCTGACGGAAGGTGTGCCCACTGCCAAGATTCTTTCAAATTTATTAACTAAACCTTTATAAGGTGAATGACTTAAGACTATTTGTTCTGGAGATATTTCCGTATTCAGTGTTTTAGAAATAAATTGAACTCGCTCACGTTCAGTGGTACCACCGCCATTCGTCAATAAAATATATGGTATCTTAGATTTAGTCAATAATTTTAATGCATCTGAGGCTCCTGGGATGGGAGTTTTACCTCTTAATAACACACCATCTATGTCGAAGGCAAACCCAATTTGCCTTGAGGATGTTTGACGGAACCTTCTGAACATTGACTGGTTTTTCTATAGCGGCGTGTGTGTCTGTTTCTTCCCAAGCTAGGTAGGAAGCTATCTACGTATGCATGTTCGTGGAAATATGTTGATGATTATAAATCATTGAAATTTTCCATCAGTCATTCAGTCATTTTATTTCCGTTTGAAGTCCGGAGTTTTCGAAAGCGCTTTCCTTTTTCTCATCGCCTTGTTGAGAATATAGGATTATGTAAAAGGAAAAGTAGATATGTTTAATAAGAATACAAAACATTATGCATTATGGGTGTTTAAATAAATAAATAAATAAATAAATTAATAAATAAATAGTTCAGTAGTTAAATAGAATGTAGGACCTATAATCAATAGTCTTATGTTCTGGTATAAATTCAAAATAATTTAGAAAGATCATTGATCTCGAACGCCTTATAACCCTCCTCCATATAATATTTGGAAGTGGAAGAAGAAGAATCAAGTGAATTCAAATATTCATTTCGTATCAATGCATTAACTGCGTTCCCTACAACCAATAATCCAGGTGGTCTAGATCCAATTTCTTCAATAACCTGAGGAACATATTTCAATTTTGTTCTTGTAACTCTTTGATCAGGACAAGATGCTCTCTCCACTATAGCTGCGGGTACATCCCCATCCCAACCATTCTTAATTAAATTATCAATCAATTCTTCTGATCTATGTAAAGCCATTAAGAAAACAGTGGTACGAGTTCGAACAAATTCAGGTATAACTGGGAGACTACCTTTTCTTCCTGTACCTGTACATATCAAAACTTGATCCGCTATGGCTCTTTGTGTAGCTGGAATCTTTGATACTACGGTAGATGCTAATGATGAACTTAACCCTGGTAAGACTATCGGTTCAAATCCATTTTCTTGAAAGAATAAGAATTCTTCACCGCCACGACCAAAGATATATGGATCACCTTGCTTTAAACGAACCACTTTTTTATCATTTTGTAAAGCAGTGAGACCCATTTGTAATAATTCTTGTTGTGCATGTTCTGCATTTCCGGGGAATTTCCTTGCTATGAACGTTTCTGTTTCTGGAGGAATTAAATCTAGGACTGCTTGTGGGACTAATTTATCTGTTAGGATTAGATCTGCTGTTTTGATTTCGTGTAATGCTCCTATTGTTAGCATGGATATGGAACCTGGTCCTGCTCCAACTAATGATATGGACCCCTTGGATTTTGTGGTAGTTTCTTTTTCTTGCAATTGTATTTGTACCTTTTCCCCAGATGAAGGAGATGGTGATAACTTTTGCTGTTTTGAAGGTATAGATGCGAAATCATCGTCATCGGTTGGTGTCTTGGTCACTTTTTTGTTTGTATTTATGTTGGTAGTTCCACTTGCCATGGTGTCAGATAATTGATCAATTGTAATATCTGCTAATTTTGATAATGGATAATATTCCATGATTTGAGATAACCATCTTGTTCTTTTCAATTTTTGATCTTTACTAGTCATTTCAAATTCTTTAATTAATTTATTGAATTTATGACTTTCCCACGAATCATTATCCAATCCGTACCCCAGTTTATTAATTGATAATTCTGTAGAAAAGAATTTTTCATTTAGTAATATTTTATGATCTTCATTTATAATTTGGTCTCTTAATTGACCCATATTTGTTACGATTTCGGAGATATTTGATGGTAGATTATTAACTATTTCTCTTTTAATTCTATTCGCTAAGATATAACCTCTACCATTTGTTGTCACGGAGATTTGTAACCCACTTCCCTTAGGGTCAATATATGTAGGTAACATTGTGAAAGTCGAATATTCCGGTCTTTGGAATGTATTTATAGGTATTCTTAATTTGATACATTGATTATGAATATCTCTTGCTAAGAGGGTATCATTTGGTGGTAAATTTATGAATACACGGTCCACAATGTTACTTACTAATTTTCTACCTAATTGAGTTAAATCAGATAATTGGAAAGGTCTATTAAGTAATTTAAAATTTGGATCATGAGCAAATTCAATGGATAATTTTTTATAATGAGATTGTGAAGTTGGATTAATTATTATTGGTGATGCACCGGATTTTAAAATTGATTTTGCTTTCCTAATGGTTTGAGAACAGGAATCTTCACCAGTTCCAATCAATAAATGTACTTCATTTACTGAATTGGTAGAGGTTATTAAGGGTATTGGTTCATATAATTGTGTCATGTTAGGATGCCAGAATTGACTTTCTTTTTACGGTATGGATGTCTACAGAGGGTTTAATGGGAAGAATATTAGAGAGTACGTTGTACAGTCTCTGTTTCAACTATATATATGGACTATAAATTCACAATATCCGAAGATTCAAAAATTCAAGAATTCAAAAATATATATTATATTACTCATCAATATAAATATAATTGGATGCATTATACTTGCTTGCAATTGAATCATCTCGAAGTGGGCTTACCTACGTACAAACGTACGTACTGTACTGTATTTTTCAAACTGATGGTATCCCTCCACAGTTTATGAAATTTTCAGTTTTTTTGATGTCAAAGTGAATCATACATATATGATATATCCGGTGAAACTGAGCGGCGGTCTCTTTGTTGTCGTTTTTCCCAGTTGTGTTGACTTTCAGTGAGCAAAAAAATGGAAATAATTGTGTGTCCTGGTGCGGTGCACGGAATGTGTGTGTGTCTTTCCTTCTGTCTGTGTAGATGTCACGTGGCGCGTAATTTCCTTTTGATTAGTTCAGATCACGTGATTCAAATAATTGGTGGTGGAATCGCATTCCAACGGGACGACTTCTCATAGGGAGTCAGCCAGAGAACTCATCCTTGTTAGCTCAGTTGGTAGAGCGTTCGGCTTTTAAACAACACATTCGTTTAAACCAAGGATACCGAAATGTCAGGGGTTCGAGCCCCCTATGAGGAGTTCTTTATATTTTTTTTTTGCTGTTCCCTACTCACAATGAGTATGAGCGTCCTTTCAACAACCAACTACGCAGGTAATCATTAACCTTACTTGTGCTACAAGCTAA
>NC_016486.1:140076-143547 GCF_000227115.2 Naumovozyma dairenensis CBS 421 | reverse complement strand
TATATATATATATATATATATACGTATGATTAATATAAATAATGTTAAAACAGGGACAACATGTCAAGTAAGTTAACTTATTTTCCCCCCATTTCATCCTCAGCAGCATCCTCATCTTTTGATCCATCCATCTACTACTGAAGATTCCTCTCTCTTGTCGCCAACTCTTCCTTTCACTCTCGTCTCTGCATGTTCTCTACTGTACCTAAAGTAAAAAATTCTTAAATTTGAAATTTTGGAAAATTCGACGGAACATGAAAAAATAGCAAAACAGGAAACATTAGGCTAGTATAGTTATATATAGAAGAAGAGAGAACAAATTTTCAGATACGCTTACATACAAGATTTATAACTGAGGGTTAGTCACAACATATAAGCCGGTACGAACCAACAATCGCTTATTTGTACGTACAAAGACGTCAGAGGAATTCCTCCCCATTTCATTCCTTATTTTTTTGTTCTTCCACATCTTATTTCTATATCTCATCTGAGACTTAAGCCAAATCTCCATTCACCACATAAGGCATGACAACGTTACCACCATCTGCGTTGAATCAAAAATCCACTCGAGTCTACTCGGAGGCAAGAGTATACCGTGATGCATGTGAAAAGAGACCACAAGAATATTGGGATTATGAACAAAGTGTCGTTATCAAATGGGGGAAAATTTCCAACTATGAAATCATCAATAAGATTGGTAGAGGTAAATATTCAGAAGTATTTAGTGGAGAATGTATCATAAATCCTGAAGATCACCACCACCACCAACAACAACAACAACATGAAAAACAACAACCTTGTGTCATTAAAGTTTTGAAACCGGTTAAGATGAAAAAGATATATCGTGAATTGAAAATATTGATGAATTTAACGGGAGGTCCTAATGTCATTTCTTTATTGGATATTGTTCAAGATCAAAGTTCTAAGATTCCTGCTTTGATTTTTGAAGAGGTAAAAAATATGGATTTTAGACAATTATATCCGACTTTTAAATTACCAGATTTACAGTATTATTTCACTCAATTGTTAATAGCGTTGAATTATTGTCATTCAATGGGGATCATGCATAGAGATGTTAAACCACAAAATGTTATGATTGACCCCAAGGAAAAAAAATTAAGATTGATTGATTGGGGGTTGGCTGAATTTTATCATCCCGGTGTAGATTATAATGTAAGAGTAGCATCGCGTTATCATAAGGGACCTGAATTATTAGTCAATTTGAATCAATACGATTATTCATTGGATTTATGGTCAGTAGGTTGTATGCTTGCTGCAATTGTATTTAAAAGAGAACCGTTTTTCAAAGGTTCATCTAATGCTGATCAATTAGTCAAGATTGCTGCAGTATTGGGGACTAAAGAATTATTAAGTTATTTGAATAAATATGGGTTAAGGTTACCAAGTGAATATGATAATATTATGAGAGATTTTATAAGAAGACCATGGGATCATTTCACAGGATCTTATACTAATTTGGCTGTACCTGAAATGATTGATTTGATTGATAATTTATTAAGATATGATCATCAAGAAAGACTAACGGCACAAGAAGCAATGGATCATCCATTCTTTAAGGCAAATTATGAATCTAATAGTGATGAATCAAATCAAAATACCATGGTAAGCAATTGAACTGCAAACTTGCCAAACCTGAAAGACCTGCATCTCACTATATAAGCTGAGAACGATTAAGCATCAGTAATGAACTAAAAACAGGACAAAGGGGAGAGAGCTATGAATGGTACGATAAAGGTAGAATAACGTACAATAAGATACAATAAGAAATAAGACTTTCTATTTATTTTTCTTTTTAATTTTGTAACTGTAGACTATATCCATAAAAAAAAAACTCGCGTAAATAAATATAAGTATCTTATTTTTAAAAGAAACACTCATCTTTGTATGGTCCGAGATTGTTTAAAAGTAATTTATACTATAGGTACAAATGCAGTGTATATATAACGAAAAAGAGTTCCTGTCTAGAGATCATTAGTTAATGTTTATTATGGTTACATTATAAAATATAAAGTAAAGTTACATAGAACGTTAATGCATGGATGGATGTATATATGAAGGTAGGCGTTGAAAAACCAAAGAAATGTTTGTCGTAATTGAATGCTGCTGTGAAAATTAATGTATGCCTTTAAAAATAAAGCTGTCATGAAATCGTATCGTTACGGGTTACCTTATGTTTATGTTTAAGGTTATGTTGAATAAATCGAAGTTTGAATATCGTTGTTTAAATCTGATAATTTCCTTCTAAAATCTCTTTCTTTCTCTTCCTTTTCTTTGAAGTAATAATCATCAAATTCTGAATATGTTCTTTCAATTTCATCATGGCTATGATGATGACTATTATGATCATGATGGTTATGGTGTGAAGATGAATGTCTATGTTTCTTTCCTTCTTTGTCACTTTTGGAATGTTTACTACTACTACTACTACTAGAATTATCGGTATGATGACGATGTTGATGTTGATGTTTATCTGGGGACGAAACGAGATGTATATTTCTTGGACCTAAATCATACAAGTTCATATCTCTAATAGCATAGACGTCATTGATTTTAACTTTAGATTCATGACAATATCCATGTTTATCAATATCTCTTCTTAGGACACTGTCTCTGAATTTCAAACCTTTCTTTGTCTTTGCATTTGAGTTAGAATATATGGCTGATTTTATTGACGTTGAGGAATCTGTACTTGAAGTACTTGTATTACTTTTCACTTTATGACATTTTGTTGGATCGATATTGAAATTGACAGATGTTTGATCCTTAGTTTGGTCATCGTTATGAATATTTACAGTTGTGGCATCAAATATGGAAGATGTATTTGAATCTATGGAAGATGAGAGATAGGAGTGATCGTTTATTGTATCGTCATCATTACTCTCATCATCATCTTCACTGGAAGAAGATGATTCATCATGGCGTATTAGTTTGTTATGAATGTTATTATTAGTATTATTTTTATTGAATTTTTGTTTTGTTTCTTGAAATTCATGTTCTTCCTCTTGTATTGAATTATTACTATCTGTTAAATCAGGACCATATAATACAGTAACATCAGTTTCCTTATTCCAATTAATTGAAAGAGGGTCCAATTTACATTTATCTAGATGATAATAATTTATGGACCAACGTCTCCAAAGACAATGGTGTAATCTGACTAGATAAATGTTATAATCCATATCATCTTCAATGGAACAACTTGGTAATCTTAATAATTTATGTTTCCTCATTTTCAATAGAAGTGTCCAACTTAATGGAATTTCTAACTTGTCATCATTGAATTCATGATGAAAATAATCTATGGCTGGTTTTTGATAGTTAGTTACATTATCTAGAAGCATCAAATTTTGACGAGAAATGATTGTATCATCTAAACTTGTCATAGTCTTTAAATTTTTTTTTTTTTTTTTTTTCCCTCTTGGTAGTATGTAATTGTTATTTATTATTATC
>NC_016486.1:125429-140056 GCF_000227115.2 Naumovozyma dairenensis CBS 421 | reverse complement strand
GATGATGTTGTATATCAAAGTTTATCGTTTATTATTTGAGGTAACAGTGCTTTTATTGTAGGCGAGACATGTGATGAGTAACGAAAACATGTAAGAGCACAGAAATGACATAAAAAAGAAATCTATACAAGGTAAACACTACACACACATATATATATTATGAGAAGAAGTGAAGATTATCATGGACATGTTCCGTTCTTGCTTCCATGTTGTTGTTTCTGACAAAGAATTTCCAATCTTGGTCATAAAATTCATCAAAACTTTTCCTCTTCTCAACTTCTCCTCAGGCGTTTTCTCTATACCTCCGTCCCTCCTTGTTTGGAACGTACGTAAGCAAGCTGTCTTAAAAAAAAAAATTAACCACATCCACTTAACAGGCGGAGGAAGTGGTGGAGAAAACCAGACGGACAGAAGTGGTCCGACTTACCCACTAGCCACTGGCCGTCGCCTGCCCGCCTGCCCCCCGCGTTCAATATAGAATCCCGCCAAGAAATCAAAGAAAACCTCGAGAGCGGGAAAAAGAAACGCAGAAGAACAATAAAAATAATAAAAAAAATAATGAGACCGCCCGGAGAAACCCGCACACCAAAGAGAAAAAAACGCGGGGGGCCACACAGGTGATAGACGTAAAAAAACGGAAACGAAAAAGGAAAGAAGGGAAAAGAGAAACAGAAGCAGAAACAGAAACGGAAACGGAAAAGTTACCCTTCGAACTTCGATCTTCCAACACTTCAAGATTATGTTCCCTGCTTGCCAATACCCCGTTTTGGCCAGTTCCTTCCGCCCCCCCCCCAAGCGGAGGTTCACGGCTAATTTGACCAGATAAGAGAACACGTACAAGGCGTCTATTTTATTACTGACAAATTTACGTAGTAAAAGTTTTTCCGAATTGTTTAAAGCGTCGGTGCTTCGAAAAGTCGGTATTGTTCTTTTCTGTCCATAAAGGGAAACCCAATTGATATTATATTTCCCTTTCCAGAATTAGCCAGAAAAGCGAAGAAAAACGATACATACAAAACTCTTCCCCCCTCAATTAGTATAAGACGTACATATATATCTGGTCTACTAAGTAGGTACACATTGGTTTCCCACTCCATTGCAATGAACCATAATAGATAACAAAGTTAAATTTGGCTCTCCCCGTTCATTCTTCTTTATCTATACGCCTATAACATCTATACTAATGTTTTTTTTTGACATACATATGTAGTTTAGGAAAGTCAAGCCCTTACATACGTACGTACATAACCTTGTGAAACTCTAGTACAGAGGCTAAAAAGTAACAGCATAAAAATATGTAGACAAGTAAAAATGACTTGCCAGGATCTCACTGGATTTTAGGCAGACATAAAAGACAAAGATATATCTAGGGGTTTCGCTCTCATATGGTATACTTACATCAGATAGAGATATGTAGTCGTATTAATATATAGACTTCACTTGAAAAAAAGTATGAAAAAAGTATTATACATTTATAAATTAAATGAAAAGTTTCGAATTTTCATTTATCATAAATTTCTTTAAGTTATAAAATCATCTCCCTCTGGGCTTGTTGTATAAGGCAACGATAAAGTGACAATGATCAATTTATTAAATTGAATTTTAATGTTCCTACTTGAGCGTATCAATTTCAATATGGTTTTCTACATATCTAGAGACTTATTGTCGATACCCCATCCCCATCAGTTCTCAAATAAAGATCCGAACAGAATAAAACAAATGAGTGAATCGCTAAAGCCTTATTTAACATATCCTTAGTAGTAAAAAGAAAAGAATATGTATCAAGGACAATAAATGAGTATTTTTAATCGTGAAAACAAAATAAACAACGTTGTTGTTCTAGACAGAAACGTCAAACAAAGAAGAAAAAGCCACTCTATTTACACATTGTTTTAGTCGTTTCAAGATATATCATCGGTATTGCAATCATGCGTGACACCCAATTTGATTTTCAGTTAAACCGGGAGGAAATTCGATAACATCGTTGACTTTTAACTGAAACCAACTATAGTACAATTCTTATATAAATTTGCCTTCTCCATCTTTTCTTATCATATGTCCCTCTCGAGGGCTATTTATTCATTCGATTAAAGGCTACCTTCTAGTTATATTTACAAAGAGAATTGTCCAAATTAATAGCGATTTTCTATGTGTTTATGCCTACGAAAAAGGTGTCAATTCCTTAGAGCGTTCCCTCAATCTCATATTCAACAGATTATGTCAAGGTTGATCAACCTTCAGCCCCTCTTTCACCCTGTAAAGGTCTGCTTGACAGAGTCTATATTATCGAATGTTGGTTTTCTCATCTTAGACTATACCCACACGAACTAGTTGTCGAGTAAGAACTTGAATAGTCATATTTTCTGTTCACATTATTTGCGTTAATGATGTATGTACGTTATGTGTCTTTCCCAGAAACGGCTATAGTGTTTTAGCCGCTAAGGAAAACTCCGTTATGCAGTAATGTAGAATTACGAATACTTAACCTGATGATTACAAACACACTGGAAATATAATCGATGAAGTTCCACTAAATCTTCTATCAACAAAGCAGAAAACGGTATAAATGGATCACTCCGTTCCAGGAAATGTGCATCATGACCTATTCCTCTCGGAGAAGCTGTCTTCATATATATATATGTAGCTGGAAGGTATCTTGTACCTCTTCATAGTTTCATGTTCCTGCAGATGATAGGGTTACAGAAAACGTTTACCAATAGATAAGTTATAATCATATATAGATGTATACTCCTCAATGAAATAACTATATACTTCCTACCAGCAGTATGGGAATTATACAATTATCTGACGATAAGATGCGTCTAATTCATCATTAAAAATGATATTCCCAAATTCGATCAAACAAATCCGACTCTTTTAAAACAAATAAACTTAGAGCATTTATTCCTAGTAGACGAACTGCGAGATCAAATGATAGCCACCTTTCGGAGCCGGAGAGTTTAGTCTTAATTACAATAAGTACATACATACGTAGATTCTTCTTTTCAATCTTTTATTTGACCTGATTTAATTTTTGATATTTTGCCATATTCAATACCAACATCCTTACCTTCCACAGAATAGTAGAAGCAGTCAAAAAAATTTCAATCCTTACGTATCGTTTAGGAGTGTGAGTGTGAGGTAAGCGCGATTGCTGTCATTTCTTCCGCAACGTGAAAAAAAAGTTTTTTTTGCATTTTTTTGGCAGTTCCGCGATGGTCGCAGAAAAGTGTTATAAAGAGTTGAAAAATATTGAAAATTCATATCTAAAAAAAACCATTTCCTTTAAAAACAAAGGTTCTCTTTCATTCATAATCTTTCTCTTGTTTACCTAATAGAAGAAAAAAACCACAACACATTATTAATTAAATCATGTCTCACAGAAAGTTCGAACAACCACGTCACGGTCATTTAGGTTTCTTGCCAAGAAAGAGAGCTGTCTCCATCAGAGGTAGAGTTAAGTCTTTCCCAAAAGATGACCAATCTAAGCCAGTTGCTTTAACTTCCTTCTTAGGTTACAAAGCTGGTATGACTACTATTGTTAGAGATTTGGACAGACCAGGTTCTAAATTCCACAAGCGTGAAATTGTCGAAGCTGTCTCCGTCGTTGACACTCCAGCTTTAGTCGTTGTCGGTGTTGTCGGTTACGTTGAAACTCCAAGAGGTTTGAGATCTTTGACTACCGTCTGGGCTGAACATTTGTCCGATGAAGTTAAGAGAAGATTCTACAAGAACTGGTACAAGTCTAAGAAGAAGGCTTTCACCAAGTACTCTGCTAAATACGCTCAAGATGGTGCTGAAATCGAAAGAGAATTAGCTAGAATCTCCAAGTACGCTTCCGTCGTTAGAGTTTTGGTTCACACTCAAATTAGAAAGACTCCATTAGCTCAAAAGAAGGCTCACTTAGCTGAAATCCAATTGAACGGTGGTTCCATCGCTGAAAAGGTTCAATGGGCTCGTGAACATTTCGAAAAGACTGTTTCTGTTGACTCTGTCTTTGAACAAAATGAAATGATTGATGTTGTTGCTGTCACCAAGGGTCATGGTTTCGAAGGTGTTACCCACAGATGGGGTACCAAGAAATTACCAAGAAAGACTCACAGAGGTTTAAGAAAGGTTGCTTGTATTGGTGCTTGGCATCCAGCCCACGTTATGTGGACTGTTGCTAGAGCTGGTCAAAGAGGTTACCATCACAGAACTTCTATTAACCACAAGGTTTACAGAGTTGGTAAGGGTGAAGATGAATCTAACGGTTCCACTTCTTTCGACAGAACCAAGAAGACTATTACCCCAATGGGTGGTTTCGTCTCTTACGGTGAAGTTAAGAACGATTTCGTTATGGTTAAGGGTTCTATTCCAGGTACCAGAAAGAGAGTTGTTACTTTGAGAAAATCTTTGTACACTAACACCTCCAGAAAGGCTGTCGAAGAAGTTTCCTTGAAATGGATCGATACCGCTTCTAAGTTCGGTAAGGGTAGATTCCAAACTGCTGCTGAAAAGCACGCTTTCATGGGTACTTTGAAGAAGGACTTATAAATTAGATAATTATATATTTTGATTTTTAGTTTAAGATAAATATTTTTCTATATTTTAACTTCTCAATTTTCTTTTGAATAATATTTTTTCGTTGTATATTAACTTTCTGAGTGTAAGGTGGATAGCAAGGGACTTAAATTAGGTGCAGTGCAATTACACTTTAAAAAATACTTCAAGAACTAAAGCTAATTTAAGGTATTAAATACAGATACATAAGGGATCTTTTATAGTTGATGGGGCTAGATAATAAGTATTTTCTTCTCAACCTCGATGTGTTTCTAGATGTAATTAACTAGGTAAACTGGAGTGCCTTTGCAGAGATCGAAAATTCCCTGCGTACTGGAATTGCCGGACTGTCCGGCCAAGATAATACTGAGTGTGAATGGAACTTTCGTTTGAAAATGTATAGGCCTAACTACATGCATTTTTTTTTATTAGAGGTCTATTTCAAACATTCTTAGTTGCATGTAAACTAAATCATACATATACGAATCAGCGAATACTTTTGAGCTTGTAATTAATGCATTAACGCTGTTTCATTACTCCACTTTTGGCTTCTGTGATGTTCCAATAAGGTGCGTGACACAAATAAAGTGTACTTACCCGATTTCTCTGTGATAAACCTGTGGTGTTGATGGAAGTAGGCTGGAAGTATAAAAGTCAAATATTAGTTTGAATTAACCTTTATTGGTTTTTGTTGTCTTTCGTTGTTTAGTTTAAGCTAGTTCACGTGGGATATTTCTGACACGTTCGCTATCTAATTAAAATTATCAATCAGTATGTAGACCAACATATTTTCAAAACTCTTACACTTTATCAATAGTAAAAAGCGTGGGCGGCTGAGTTCTTTCTGGATGATAATCTCTTGCTTAGCTCATCGGTCCTCTCCCCCGGCCAAGGAAAAAATGTCTTGGCAGAAGGAGGACCCTTTCGATTTGATTTCCACATAAAAATCAATTATAAATGGTCAAGAGAAGCATATGAGAAACATACCAGAAATACTGGCCCCAAACTGTGGTGCACGGAATTATGAATCATCTTTCTTTTTCAACCGCTTCCATATTGAAATCTCGAAAATTTTCGATACCGGTCAATAAATCTGACATTTCCAGTCAGGCAAACAAGCCATCAGTCATTCAATATGAATAAAATTGTATTTAAATACACTCTTGGAAATTATACAATACTTGTCTTGAACAAATAATTCTGTGTCGTAGCAATCATACAAGACAAACAGCAGTCACAACTCGACAATATGTCCGAACAATTAAGACAAACTTTTGCTCAAGCAAAATTGGAAAATCGTAATACCTTAGTCACATTCATGACTGCAGGCTACCCAACCGTCGATGCCACAATTCCAATCCTCAAGGGGTTCCAAGATGGTGGTGTCGATGTCGTCGAAATAGGTTTGCCATTCTCTGATCCTATTGCAGATGGTCCAACTATTCAAGTTGCAAATACTGTCGCTTTGGACAATGGTGTCACTATGGAGAAAACTTTAGAATTAGTTAGAAAGGCAAGAGCTGAAGGGTTTACTCTACCTATCATCCTAATGGGTTACTATAATCCAATCTTAAATTACGGTGAAGAGAAGTTCATTAAAGATGCAGCGGATGCAGGTGCGAACGGGTTCATCATTGTTGATTTACCACCTGAAGAAGCTGTTAAAGTTAGAAACTTTGTTGCCAGTGTCGGATTAAGTTTGGTCCCATTGGTTGCTCCATCCACGACTGATGATAGATTAGAATTACTGGCTAAGTTGGCCGACTCCTTCGTTTATGTCGTCTCAAGAATGGGTACTACAGGTGCCCAAACTTCAGTCGCTTCCAATCTGGATCAATTAGTCAACAGAGTAAGAAAATACACAAAGGATACTCCATTGGCTGTCGGGTTCGGTGTTGCAACCAGAGAACATTTCAAAGCTGTCGGTTCCATGGCTGACGGTGTTGTCATCGGTTCTAGAATCGTTTCTCTTTGCGCTCAAGCCAAAGATGGAGAGCATTATAATGTTGCTAAGAACTATGTTGAAGAAATCCTAAATAATGTCAAACATAAGATCTTAACGAAGGATGAGTATATTGAATTGAAAGATCGCTCTATTGAAGCTGCCAAGTCTCATAATGAACCAGTCAATACATTCCATGAAGAACATAAACATCCTATCAGATTCGGTGATTTTGGTGGTCAATACGTTCCAGAAGCTTTACACGCCTGTCTTAGAGAATTGGAAAAAGGTTTTGACGAGGCTGTTGCTGATCCAACATTCTGGGAAGAATTCAGGTCATTATATTCCTACATTGGTCGTCCATCTTCATTACACAGAGCTGAAAGACTAACACAACACTGTGGAGGGGCTCAAATCTGGTTGAAAAGAGAAGATTTAAACCATACAGGTTCCCATAAGATAAATAACGCTTTAGCTCAAGTCTTGATTGCTAAGAGATTAGGTAAAAGTAACGTGATTGCTGAGACTGGTGCTGGTCAACATGGTGTCGCCACGGCCACTGCTTGTGCCAAATTCGGTCTAAAATGTACAGTCTTCATGGGTGCTGAAGATGTCCGTCGTCAAGCTCTAAACGTTTTCAGAATGAGAATTCTTGGTGCTGAGGTTGTTTCCGTTACTAACGGTACCCAAACTTTGAGAGATGCCACTTCTGAAGCTTTCCGTAACTGGGTCACAAACTTAAGTACAACTTATTACGTTGTTGGTTCAGCTATCGGTCCTCATCCATACCCAACTTTAGTTCGTACTTTCCAAAGTGTTATTGGGCAAGAAACAAAGGAACAATTTGCCGCATTAAACAATGGTAAATTGCCAGATGCTGTTGTTGCTTGTGTCGGTGGTGGTTCAAACTCTACTGGTATGTTCTCGCCTTTCGAACATGATCTTTCCGTTAAATTATTCGGTGTAGAAGCTGGTGGTGATGGTCTTGATACTGATCATCATTCAGCAACATTGACTGCTGGTAGACCTGGTGTATTTCACGGTGTTAAGACATACGTGCTTCAGGATAACGATGGTCAAGTTCATGATACCCATTCTGTTTCCGCTGGGTTAGATTATCCAGGTGTCGGTCCAGAATTAGCTTTCTGGAAGGCTACTGGTCGTGCTCAATTTATGGCTGCTACAGATGCTGAAGCTTTAGAAGGTTTCAAACTATTATCTCAATTAGAAGGTATTATTCCAGCTTTAGAATCTTCTCACGCTGTCTACGGGGCTTGTCAATTAGCTAAAACTATGAAACCAGAGGAACATCTCATTATCAATATCTCTGGTAGAGGTGACAAAGATGTCCAGAGTGTTGCTGAGGTTTTACCTAAATTAGGTCCAAAGATTGGCTGGGAATTAAGATTCCAAGAAGATCCGTCAGTTGGCAATTAAAGTAGATTCTTTTTGAATGTCTTTAAATAAAAATAACGAATATGTAATGTGCAATTAATTATAAATATAGACTCATACAATTAAATTAGCTCTTTTTTCAAAACAGGTTCGTAACCTAATAATCAAATCGATGAGGATAGCCAGTCATCATGCTTATCGTCTTGTGACTCTATGTGACTTAGATTCTCGACTTTATTGATCTTCATACCTTTTCTCGTATTATTTTCTCTCGGCTGGATTTCCTTAATACGTATAAAAAAATTTAGCGATGAGCTACAAAACAAGTTGGGAGTCTCAAGTTGACACTATTCTCTGGATGACGCAAGCTATAAACAATATCAGAAACAGAA
This sequence comes from Naumovozyma dairenensis CBS 421, assembly GCF_000227115.2. Lineage (NCBI taxonomy): Eukaryota > Fungi > Ascomycota > Saccharomycetes > Saccharomycetales > Saccharomycetaceae > Naumovozyma > Naumovozyma dairenensis. The sequence continues at coordinate 131,785 of NC_016486.1, read as the reverse complement.
GTCTAGTTAATCTATACACGAAGGAGCTTGCTGATCTAGATATATGAATAGAGAAGATGAACCATATAAAGCTTCCCTATAACCGACGAAACGGGGCCCAGTTGGGTATTGGAATTGAAAGTCCCAGCCTGTATTTACCAGAAACAATTAAACCTCCACAAAAAGACCTGAAGTCCAATAGTCCATGGCTTAAAAGTCAACTACATGATATACCTGCTACTATCCCTAAATTGACCTCATCACTAAAACCGTCAATCATTGAGTTACAGGATGCAGATATGCCAGACCAGTCCGTAATAACCAGTAGTTCTCGAAGTGATCTAGATAATGATAGCACCATTTTGACAGATGATAATCACATGTTTTGGGAGAGTATACTAGCATCCAGGCGTAATTGGGGGCCATTATCACCTAGAGTAACGAGTGATATTCAAATATATCCCTCAGTAATTTCCAATATAGACTTATCTTATCAGATCAAAGAGGCAACTCCTGTTTCTACTCATCCTTTTGTTCCTCGAGATGTTATTTCAAGTTCAAAGCGCAAAGATACAAAACACGAGCGTAATAAGAACTCTACTGGGCTTCTGAAAACATTCGATCCAATAGTTGGCGATTTAATTGATGTTGGTATAATTCAGACACTAAATGATATACGGAAAGGGGTAGATGGTACCGAAATAATTGTATATGTATGTGGCAATACCAGTTCAACCCTTTGCATATCTCGTTATACAGATGACAGTTCTTACCTTTTACCGACCTACATTAATTTACAATCTCCAATAAAAAATATCAAAATTGGTCGCCTATCTAAGAATATGCTTCGTGCTTCAGACTGTATAGGGATACTTACGGAAAACTCCTTTTATGTCTTGAAGCTGCACCAACTTCATGATCCAGAGTCAAATTTATCTTATATATTATACGGGCCTTTGACATTCAATGAATTTAATGATTTTACATTTGCTGATTTTGCCTTTAATCCATGGGATATTGAAGAATTTGCTTTAGTAGATATCAAAGGAAATTGGATAATCGGATCTATACCGAAGCTTAATAAGCATGCTGCTACTGGGAAATTATTTTTGAAAAGACATTTTTCAGGTACGATATTTGATATTGAGGAACAATCGAGATGGAAGAAAATTGAATGGTCTCTGAGCTCATCACGGATTCTAATTCTCAATAGATCGCAAATGGTTGAAGTTGATTATAGAGAGAATTGGCAATTACAAATAATAGAGGCCAAAACCTGGTCTCGATTACGTGATTATAAGAGAGTTGATGATACAATTAGCGTTTTGTTGACATCTAGAGAGATAATTATAATATCTACTAAGGATAATGATGGAGATCTTAAAAGAGAGTTATCCTGGAAACATGATTTGGATCCGAGTGACTGTACTATTCGAATGTTTATTCAGCGGCGTAGAGAGCCTACCGTAAACTTATTTTCCATGTTTATAACTTCGAAAAGACACAATAAGGTATATGTACATGTGTTCTCCATTGATTCAGACGATAAAATTTTACAATCATATGATGAATCCAAATTATTAAATATTCCTGGACTCGAAAATGGCATTGATTCTATTGCCTTTGAATATCTAGGACAAGATACGTATGAAGGTAATGCAACAGAGCCCGTACAACGAGAATATAAGATGTTTATAAGGAATAATGATGATCTAAAGGTATTAGTTTTTCTGGTGAATTCATCGGTGCTTCCAGATCAAGAGCAAGAACATATTTCAGACTCCGACTTAAAACTTGCTGAAGGAAGTACTGTACCTGATACATATTCTGATAACCTATTATCGTTGTTTACAGAATTAGATAACAAGCTAAATGATGATAAAGTACCTGCTTATGCTGTAGAAGAAGAGGGCGACATTTTTCAAGAATATGGCTATCGGCTATCTGACAAGATGAACCAGTATCTGGAAAATGCATTCGCAGTTACCAGAGAGAGTGTATTACCGTTTGATTTATGCTTAAAAGTAGAGGATCTGACTGATGTTCCTGGTTATATACACGATTTTTCCGAATTCGAGTCTCTCTTGGATCAATTTTTTCAATATTATAATGACCAAGACGTGACGTTTACAGACATTAAGGGAATCTTTCAATTGTTGCTTGGTGAAAATATCGCAAACTTGGATCTTGTATATAATAAATTACTACAATGTTGGGTACTCGCTTCTGAAGATGCAAAATATTTAACAAAAGAGGTGTTGAAAAACGTTATATGGGCTTCTCTACGATTTTCAAAACGTTCTAATTATGATACTTACGAAACTGAAATTTATCGTACGTTAGATGACTCGTACAGGAGTGTCATTGATTCATGGGACAACCTTTCTGATCTCGAAAATGAACATGAGGTAAATAGTTCAAGATCGACTCTACCGTTGCACAGTCAACCACAATTCTCTTTCAATAGCCAATCTCAAATTCCGACTATCAAATCATCTCAAACGAGAAGTCAAAGAAGTAGTATACGACCAAAATCCAATAGAGTTAATAAAACAAAATCAAGCAATGGCTTTTCAGCCTCTCAAGACCCTAGACAATTCTCTCAAATGTCATCTCAATTGACGAATTCTATATCAAGCACTTTACCAGACACGATGACGCCGGCTTTTACATTAATGCAGCCAGTATCTACTTTATCGGCGGGCTCGTCAGGGACTCCAATCGGTTCTCAAAGTAGAAGTTCACAAAGAGGCAAGAAGAAAAAGAAAAAGGTCGGTGGATTTGGCTAATGAAATTTCTCGTTTAACTACCCATATTAAATATTCGTATTAGGATATCTTTCTCATTTACACATACAATAATTAGCATATAGCCTATATTTATAATAGACATTTATATTAAACAACTCTTAATGGGATTGCATAAGAAAAGAAATGAAAAGATATTACTCTCCCGATGATAATGTCAAAGTGTTGGTCAGGGCATTCAATACCGCTGGTACTATTTTGTTACTCTAATATACAATAGACTTCGTCTAACAAATTATATACACCTCTGTAAACAGTATTTTTTAATCTAGATATCGCATTCTAACGTTCCTTCAGAGCCTTATTTCTCTTTTCTCTTCTTCTCATTCTTTCAACCTTCTTGGCATGCATCTTAGCAGCTAATCTTTCATAACGTTCCTTTTCAGCTTGTTTTTCCCTTCTTTCTTTCAATGCCTCAATCTTATTCTTACGCTCTTCTTCTTTTTCATCCTTTAGTGCCTTCATCCTTTCTTTGAACTGCTTATCTTCAAGCCTCTTTTGTTCTTTTATTTCCCATGATGTTAGTTTCTTATTCTTGACCACTCTACTCTTGGCTCTAAATGGTTGTTTGGATACCTTCCATGATCTTCCGCTTACAGTTAAACCTTTAGTTTTAGAAGCATCCACTTCGTTTACAAGCACAATTTTTTCTTCTGACATAATATACGTATTTCTATCCTTGCTTTTTTGAAATTAAAAACGATACAAAGATTTAGTGTTCCCCAAACCGTTGAAGTTGTTACACAAAGTGATAAATTTGAGTTCTTGATACTAAAATTTTTCAACTTTAGCTCATCGCATATTTTGGAAAATTGCAAAATTGTAAATCCGGGTAAAAAACCTTTAAACTTCTGAAACTTTAAAGGATTTCACTATAACGAAGCGGTGTCACTTTTATAGTCAGATCTTACCTAGAGAAAACTGGTATTGACCGCCAGCCGCTGTATATTCAAGAAATTTCCATTTACATCTAACCACGTAGGACTATATGCTAACTCGAGCCAGAGTTTTGCCTAGAAATGGCCTAAAACAGTTGTCGTTCGTGGGTAATACCAATAATGGTACTCATAGATCATTAATTATACCTACACCTACTATTAAAAAGACGAAACGAAATAGACAACGTATTAGAAATGTTAAGATTGAAGATTTTGATTTGGATGCGATTAGAAACATGGAAGATCCCAAGGAGTTAGAGTATAAGTTGAAACAATTACGTGAATATACCAGGCGTCTGTATGAAGATTTGAAGACATCCAAAAAAGATGTCAAAGAGGAGTTCGATTATAATAGTCAAGTTGATGTCTCTAAGGATGCGGCCGATATTTTCCATAGACTGTCGCAAGGAAGCGATGCAACTCAAATTAATGCTCATCCTGGATCAGAAGAGGATCTTTCCTCGCTGATTCGAAGAACTACATTACTGGAGGCAAATCAATTATTACCGCCGTCTATCTCTGAAAGAATAGAGGACCAAGATCTTATCATCAGGTCATTGCACAATAAAAGTTCCCAGCAATGGAATCCAATAATAGAGAGGCTATATCAATCTGGTTTAATATTTGAAGGTATCAGTCAAAAGGATATGGATATGAAATTTCTTCGACAGATTAAAGGATTGACCTTAGAAAATATTGAAAGGTTAGATGAAATGTTACTATCAAACTACCAACAAGATATTTCGAAACTATCCATGACGAGCTATGCCTGTCTATTTGAGAATTTAGGAAATTTGAAACCAGTCAGTATTCAAAGACCCTCCACCGACCCAGTCATAAGCAAATTCAAAGCTTTATTAAAGAGGATTGACGAATCAAACCTTACTCGAGAGAAACCATTGAAGTTAAACCATCATATATTAAACAGTTGCCTTAATTATACTAAAAAATTGAAAAGTATAAATGAAATAAATTATTTCCTTACAAAGTTTCAAAATGACTATGGGATATATCCTAACAAGGTGAACTATACCTCAATAATTCAATTTTATACTCAGATGAATATACCGAAAAAAGCTTGGGAAATCTTCGCAACAATGAAATTTTTATCCAAGGAGCATTCTCCTGATATTATCACGTACAATAAAATGCTTGAAGTATGCTTGTTAGAAAAAGATTATTCAAGAGCCTTGGATCTTTTCCATGAGTTAACTCAAGCTAAAATAACACCAACAGTCACGACATTAACAAAATTAATTCAAATTATGGCGGTGTGTAGCGGGAATTCCATGACAAGCGATGGCAAAAGTGAGTCATTAAGATTACTGGGTTGGAAATATGTCCCAAGAATTATTGAATCTAAGCGGGGGGAGTATATGAGCAAGATTTTTGAAGTTTTAGGAGCAATGCTTTCTTTGGCGGCATATGATGGGGACGTAACATTGGCTCGTGCTTTATATTTCAAGTATACTACAAAGAAACATCAAGAACTTCGTTTGAAAGGTGGCGAAGGTATGTCCATACAAACTCTTTGGAAATGGGCATTAGACCCAAGCATCCTAAATCATTTACTGGTAGTGTATTCCAAGTTTGATGCTGTAAAATTACCTTTGCTTTTCAATAATACTGATGGAGTTAAACTGAGGCGAAACATACTAAACAGCGTTGATTATAATGGAAGATCAACTGATGAGATCAATATCCCACTCTTACCTGTAATTACATTAACAACTCCTGAGCAAGTCTTAGCAGAATCAAAAGCCATATGGAGCTTTTGTCTAGAATATGGTGGTACTACTAACGGTCTCAATGACAACATAATAAGAGAAGAACTTATTACGAATGGGGAATGGGAAAGATTATGTAAAGGTCCTGACTCTAAGGAACTAAAATCAACTCTATTCTCATTAATATCCCATTGGAAGACAAATTTGATAAATACGAATGTTTTGAATCAGAAATGTCTCATCTCTTATCTTACTGTACCATTACGATTGGGTAATAAGGATGAATTTCTTGCCAGGTTCAAATTATTCACTTTCCAACAGAAAGAATTCGATGATGCCATTTCGGCAGTGATCGACAATCAAGATAACCTAATAACTGATGACCCTATTCCGGATTCATCGGAGACTAACGTGGTTACTAGTAGGAAACCGGCAGATGTAGATAAGCACTTGGATTTTCTTTGTTCTTTAAGGTATAAAATTTTAGCTACTGATCCAATGTATGAATTAGAGATGAAATTGGCAACAAAACTCCAAGATCTTGAATTAGGAATACAAGTATGGAAAGATAGAGGTATATATAGAAGGACAACACATTTCAATACTTTGAATAAAGATGAAAGAGTTAGAAATGACACTGAATTTGCCAAATTAATGATTGATTTCTACGTTAGCCAAAAGATGTATATTGATGCGATAGGTATCATAATGGCATCCAAACGTCATATAGATTGGAATTATCATATGATTAAACAATTGCATCAAGGTTTACTTCAAATTGAAGATAAAACGAATATTAAGAAATTATTAGAAATCGTCAATAAAGGCTCTAGAATAAAATTGTTGGAAGAAGAAATCGATGAGTTAACCATATGATAAAATACTACTCTCGAAAGATAGAGATA
>NC_016486.1:118228-125409 GCF_000227115.2 Naumovozyma dairenensis CBS 421 | reverse complement strand
ATAACTTTTTTTTTATCTTGGTATGAAATTAATCAGTATAGCTACCAGCGATACTTGTGGTACTGCCAGTAGTTATGATCGAATTACTGCTTTCTTTATCGAGTTCAATATTCAAATAATTTATTTGGATATTTTTATCATTTAATTCTTGTTGTAATAATTCCAACTCAATTTTCAATTTATCAACTTCCTTCTTGAATGTTTTACCATAATAATCTATATAATAAGTGGCTCCATTATGTGCAGCAATAAGGAAGATAGACATTAGGAAGAAAAGGGCAAGTTTTTTATAACGAATCCAAATAGAACAAAGTAACATTGTGAAAAGTTGGTAAAAATATTGTAGAATGGTATAAATTATCATTGGGATTGGAGAAGGTAATTTTGCCGCCCAAAAATCTTTAAATTGATGAGTAGTTAAATACTCAAAACTGGTCATTCTTTGTCCGGATTTAATTTTGGAGGATTTTTTAAATGTTATAAAATAATGGTATAGTATTTGCCATATTAAGTAGTAGAATGATGTCCATATGATGTTTGATTTCATACTGATGGAAGTCTTGGAAGCCATAGCACCTGGAAATCTCTCTTCTCTATATGAGTCTTTAATCCCATAAAAGATAACATACATTGCTGTAGGAGGAATAATATGAATAAAACATGAAGTAGTCTTATCTATTGAATGTATGACTAGACTATTTCTCCATGTCAAAACTGCCCAAGCTAACGACCCAAACGTGAAGGCAAAACATGATTGGAAAAGACTTGTAGATTCTGGGAATTGCCATATAAATAGTAGACAAAGAAAGTTAACAAAATAACATAGATCAGCCAAATAGTAATGACTTTGGATCTTGTAGTACGTGTAAAACCTTATTGGCATAAGGAAAAACAACACTAAAGTATAGTATACATGAAACCATTCTGGAAATTTCCCCATTATGAATCCGATGGATAAAATATTGAAAAGCGTAAATGGATAAAAAGCTTTCTCTAGAGTGGAGCTGTTTTTGAAAAATATAGAATCTAAAGTCTTATCTAAATGTTTTATTCTTTCAAGAACTTTTAGCTTCCATTCTTCCACTTTTTCTTTTGATGTCAACTCACTTAGCTTCTTATTGCCGTTACGAATTTTTTCTCTTAGGTCATTTCTCGATAGTACACGTTTATGTCCTTGATAATACCTGGTTGAAACTTTTGAAGCTATTGGATCCAAAAATTCCAAAATGTTCATTAAGGAAACTGTTGAATCCTCTTTAATATTAAGATCTACCTCTAGCATCTTTGCGATAGGTTATTAGTGATTTTCGGCTCTTCTTTTCTTTTCTTGTTTACTGTTACTGTTGCGATGTACTTTACTTACTTACTCAGGGATGCCCCAAATACCTATTAATATTCTTTAAATACTACGTAGGTATTTTTTACATTAATTCCAAAATGCATGTGAAAAAAAATATTCAAAGAAGAAAGGCTCCCTTAAAATATTCAAGACAACTAACATCCGTACATTTCCCAGTTTTAGGTTACACCCAAACATTTTGAGTGTTCTTTTCACTTATTTATTTGTTTTAGAAAAACCCGAGAAGTAGGACACAGAATGTTTGCTGGGCAGCAATTGCTGCAACTCGGCCTGACAAAAGTCAAGCGGGCATAGCAACTCAACAGGGAAAGAGGACAAGATCTAGTCACGGAAAGGGCTGTGGTTGGCAGTGTGAGCCAGAGAGAAGCCACTCAGGCAGCACTCCTTTTGGATCATCAACAGAAAGACAGACTCGTAGACAGAGGGCGAACCGCGGCGATGGTTAGTTGTGGTTCTTTGTGAGCAATAGGCGGGAAGACAGGCAGACAGGCGTTGTAAGTATTGTACGTACGTAGACAAAAGATATAGTAGCTTTAAGTACTATTTATATTATTAGGTGTACGTTCAGTATGCACTTCAATTATTAGAAGAAGAGAACCCAACGACGATATCAAGAGGTATGTCATCTAATATCATGAAAATAAGGACAAGGGAGATAGGAGGAATGTCAAATTTGATACGAAATAAGTGACAATCAAGCCTGAGAGAAGAAATGAGAAATATACTGAAGAATTTAACCTAAGCTCGTCTGTTTAATATTGTAAAGTTTCAACATATTGCCAGGGAATCGATCCGATATTAAGGTATGACGTACGAACCTTTAGACACTAAATAATAAGAGCAAAAATATAGTGAACTGGGCTCGGTAAAGTGTACTACGATAAATCGACTTAGCAATGATATTAACGAAATTTTGAAATGCAACTAAGAAATAGAAATCACCTGAATTGTCTCGAAGCTCTCTCTTTCACTAATGCACATTCCTTAGAAGTTTAAGGTTTTATTAATTTCAATTTTACTAACAATATTATTATTTCATGTTTACTCATTAATATAAAATTAAAAACAGCAATTCATAATGAAGGTTGAAATTGATTCCTTTTCAGGTGCTAAGATCTACCCAGGCAGAGGTACTTTATTTGTCCGTGGTGACTCTAAGATCTTCAGATTCCAAAACTCTAAATCTGCTTCTTTGTTCAAGCAAAGAAAGAACCCAAGAAGAGTTGCTTGGACTGTTTTATACAGAAGACACCACAAGAAAGGTATCACTGAAGAAGTCGCCAAGAAGAGATCTAGAAAGACCGTCAAGGCTCAAAGACCAATCGTTGGTGCTTCTTTAGATTTGATCAAAGAAAGAAGATCTTTGAAACCAGAAGTCAAAAAGGCTTCTAGAGAAGAAAAGAAGAAGGCTGACAAGGAAAAGAAGAAGGCTGACAAGGCTGCCAGAAAGGCTGAAAAGGCTAAGTTGGCTGCTTCCGGTGGTGCCAAGGTCTCTAAGCAAGGTGCTAAGGGTGCTTTCCAAAAGGTTGCTGCTACTTCCCGTTAAGAAAGTATACTTTATTTTGTTAGAAATTTAGTGTCTTTATGAAACTAAAAAAAAAAAATTTACAAACTAATTTTTTAGTTCCATGATCATTTTATTTTTTATACATTGTATATTTTTTATCCCTTTATCATCTTAATAAGAAAAAAACAAAAACAGATATTCTCATTATAAAAGTAGCAAGAACATTCATAGTTGTTTCATTTTAATTTCATTTCAGTACTACTATGTGACGTGAACTATTTTGCATGTAGCTTTATTCCCTCCCCCCTCAGTATTGACACTATAACTCGTCGCGTGTTTTGGATTTCAAAAAGAAAAAGAATAATAATAATAACAATAATAATAGCAAGTGATTTTTTTTCAGATCTTCAATTTATAAAAGAACGGAATGCAAGATCATTCTTCGAAATGGAAATTATATATGAAACCACCGTACATTATTTGACTTAAATATATATTTCATGTTTTCCTCCAGATTAAAAACTCTTCGAAATGGATTGTCACCATTTTTGTCAATTCCAATTAGAAGAAAATTCAGAACACAACCTTTAAGAAGATTCGCAACTCAGCAGGCACCAAATTCCAGTACAGTTATAAATAAAAAGGGTATTAAGGCATTAATGAGTAAATATGGTTATACTGCGTTGTTTATTTATATTGGATTAACTTTGATCGATTTACCCTTATGTTTCTTATTGGTTCATTCATTAGGTAAAGACAAGATTGAAATTTATAAAGAGAAAGCTAAGAAAATTCTTGGGATGAAAGAGAAGCCTATTACTGATGACAATGAAGTTGTTCTTGATGAAAATGACAAGAAAAGTGGCTCGCTTTCTAGATGGGACTCGTTTAAGAGAAGTCCATTATTGACTGAATTTTTAATTGCTTATGGTATTCATAAAAGTTTAATCATTGTTAGATTACCATTAACAGCAGCTATAACTCCAGGTATGGTTAAAATATTAAAACATTGGGGGTTCCAATTGGGTAAGAAGAGCAATGTTACAAATACTCTGGGTACGAATGCTCCTCTAAGGTATAGAACTTCGAACCCTAACGATATTATAAAACCGAATATTAAAGATCCAAATCAAATTCACCCTAGCACCACAATTACAAAGAAACATAAATGGTTTAATGGAATAATGTGAACTGCACTTAGTTATCGATCATTAGTTCATACTTAGTTCATATAAATCTTGTAGATACATACACATACGAAACCAACTTATAGATATTAATTGAGCTTTTAATATTGACACTCTTAAATTTACTTAAAGTGATATTATTAAAAATATATATATGTAAATAATTTACTAGTATTGCTGAATAACAACCTTGGGTATAGTATCAGAAACCAATTGCAGTATAAAGTGTGGAAGTAAGTATGTTTGATGGAAACATACCCAATATTTCCATCTCTGTTATCCGTAAGCGAAATGATAGTTAACTCTTTACTCAATCTTTTTTATAAGACACCACATATAAAGTCAATTTATTACAATCATATTATAAGGAAGAAGTTCGTAATAAAATTGTTGTATAAATATATATATATATATATATATGTAAAGAAAAAAAAAGTAAGCCAACACTATCTAATACCAGCCAATTTCGTTGTATTCATATGAATCTTAATATCCATTCTATCAGTATCTTCTTCAATTCTACCCAACCTTTCCTGTTGAGAATTCAATTCTTCTCCCGTTGCTACAGCCAATTTTTTCAATCTCCCACTAATTTGTTGAATTTGATCCAAGTTTCTTTCAATTTCAAATTCCATTTCATCATCTTCTTCATCATTTTCAAATTGATACCTTTTAGCTTGTTCCAAAATATTTTGTTTCTTATATTTTTCACGAATCATTGAAGTATTTTGCATCAAATCATCTCTATCAGGACCATTCAACGCACCTTCGATCCTTTGAGTAGAATTATATAACCTATTATTAGTTTCTTCAAACATTAATTTTTCTTGTTCTTTCCTTGATCTTAATTTTGCCTCTCTTTCACGAGCTCTTCTCTTGGAATTAAATGGATTAGATACATGAACGGCAAGTATACTTCTATTTAATTTTTGTAATTCACTAACTTTATCATCCGCTACCACGTTTTGTACTTTTAAAAGATCCAAATTTCTTTCCACGTTATTTAATTTTTCACTTTGATGACCTAACATTCCTATTGTGTTCATACCTGCTAATTCAGCATCTTGTGCCATTTTTAAAGTGTTTTTAGTGGATGCTACTGAACTTTGCTTTGTGAATTTTATTTGTTGTTTGATTTCATCAACTTCTTCATCTTCTTGTTGTTGTTCTCTTAAGGCTTCTTCATTTTGTAATTCTTCAAATGTTTTGTATCCTCTGTATTGTTGTTGTTGTTGTTGTTGCCAATCGTATGAATCATATTGGTTTTGGTTGTAACCATCATCTTGTTGTTCCTCCTGTATCGTTGCGTTTAAATCTATGTCATTTTCTGATTGTTGTTGTTGTTGAGATAGTGGTACGAAAGTTTGTTCAAATTCGAATTCTGCTCTCATTGTAGATTCATCATCATTGTCATGGGCAATTGATTCGTTATCTAATTCTGATACATTCAAGGTGTTATTGTTGTTTGTCGGTATGGAATATGTATTGTTATTATTATTATTGATGGAACGTCTATTATATGGATTTGATGAAGATTGTCTAGTAATAGATGGTGCCGATGCGGATGTAATAGTAGTATTTCGGGTTGTTACGTTATATGGATCATTATTAATATTACTCATTGAAGAATATGGATTTTTGGAGTTAGAAATATTATTATTTGAATTTGAAGTCGATGCGGGCATAGATGCATATGGAGATGGAGACGCAGATGTATATGGAGATGGAGATATTATATTATTTTGTTGTTGTCTTCTATTGACTGCTGCATTTGAAGGCCTAGTTCTTGTATGTTGTTGTTGTTGTTGTTTATTTTGCGGATGCTCATATGATGATGATATAGGAGGATTATTTAAATCCATAGATGCGTTTGTTATTGTTCTATTTAAATTTGATCTATTTGAAGGTACAGCGTTTAAATCCATTGATTCATTATCTGGCAAAGAAGAAGAAGAAGAAGAATGAACATTTGCATATGGATCCATGGAAGTTTCTCTTGATTGATTATAGCCGTTATAAGAGTTTGTCATGGGATAATTTCGATTAGTATGAGTATTTAAATTATTATTATTATTATTATTATTATAGTTATAGCTCCCCATTGAAGATGTGTAAGTATTACTAGTACGCATTGTACGAGAAGGTGCATTTCTTTGTTGTTGTTGTCTTTCATTTAATTTTTTTATTTGAATTGAGCATATCGGATCGGAATAATTGAATGCTTCAGGTTCACTTCTTGCTGAATAAGGATCAGCAGTTGTTGAAGCAGATGATAAATAAGGGTCCGTAGACGGAGACGATGAAGACGCATAAGGAGATGAGGAAGAATATGGATCTCTTGCATGATGATGATTATTGTCGACCGTCGATTTGTTTAAATCATCTTGTGCGTATGGTTCAGCACCTTGATCTTGTTGTAATCCGTACTCATTATCTGAAGTGAATTGTGGTTCATACCCAGGAGGTGCATATATCTTTTGTTGATTTCTATCTCTTGCAAAATTCCCATATGCACTGAATTTATCATGTTTCTTTTTATTTGGGTTCTTTACAGTGTATCCCAATTCACTTAAGTTTTCTCTATTTTGTTCCTTTGTATCTTCTGGAGGAGGTTTCAATTTGAAGAATTTTTTCAGTCCCATGATATATGTGGCGGTTGGTAGTTGTGATAGCTATGGTAAATCCTCGGATTGTTAGTTGTTAGCAATGGAATAAATCAGATATATTAAATACGAGTCCAGTATGTATTCCTCTCGCAATCTTATTCGTAGCAGTTGTTGGGTAGCAGTTGTTACAGTCCTTTGTCTTGTAGTGTAGTCTATTTTCTATAGTTCATATGACTACTTTATATTTTGTACAATTGTGGTTACACACATACACTATATACCTCCTTCTATATATTCATACGTACATATAATACAATACTAGCAAGTAATTAGTACTTGCAGAGAAAAAAGAAACGGTTTCAGTATTTTCCTTTTTTGGAGCCCTGGGGCCCAGTGCCCAAGGGGTATAGGGTATTGGCTCCCAACCCTGTACTTAATATTTTACTACTTCAAGCCCTAGGAGTAAGGTAATAGCCGCCCAAAGAAAAAAAGTAAAGAAGAAAACCCTCCTCGGAACGGCA
>NC_016486.1:101268-118208 GCF_000227115.2 Naumovozyma dairenensis CBS 421 | reverse complement strand
GTCTCTCTGTTGTGCTTTGCGTTTGCGCTTTGTGTTTTCCACGGCGCGCCGCTCACCGCCCACCGCCCACCGCCTGCCGAGAAAAGAAACTTTTTCACTCGCGAACATTTGATTGTCTGGTTGTTGCAAAAGAAATACAGGCGGTTATCTCTCTGCATAGCATAGCATAGCTTACCATAGCATAGCATACAATTAACAATCAATAAATACCCAGACATGGATGGATGGACGCATCGCTTATTCTTCCACATTATACTAAGCACACATATATATATATATATATATATATTATATATCCAACATTTGTTCGATAGATATATACCACACTTATTTGATCTCGTTTCTTTATTACCTACTGCTGTTGCTAATCTTTCATCGTAACATCGAAACAAGACAATACATATACTCAACTCAACTCAACTCAACTCAACTCAACTCAACATGCCCGCCGCCTACGATACAAGACATAACGTCATCGACCTAGTTGGAAACACCCCATTAGTCGAATTGAAAAAACTACCAAAGGCCCTAGGAATAAAACCAACAATCTATGCCAAATTAGAACTCTACAACCCAGGTGGCTCCATCAAAGACCGTATCGCTAAATCCATGATCGAAGAAGCTGAATCCACAGGTAAAATCTCCCCCAAAACTACCACATTAATTGAACCAACATCAGGTAACACCGGTATCGGTCTCGCATTAATCGCCGCTATCAAAGGCTACAGAACTATAATTACATTACCTGAAAAAATGTCCAACGAAAAAGTTTCAGTATTGAAAGCATTAGGTGCAGAAATCATTAGAACTCCAACTGAAGCCGCATGGGATTCTCCAGAATCTCATATCGGGGTAGCTAAAAGACTGGAAAGAGAAATCCCGGGCGCCGTCATCTTGGATCAATATAATAATATGAAAAATCCTGATGCTCATTATTTCGGGACTGGTAAGGAAATTATGGAACAATTAAAAGATGTTAATAGATTCCAGGATTTGAATGCAGTTGTAGCAGGTGCAGGGACCGGGGGTACTATCTCTGGTATTGCCAAGTTTATTAAAGAACAAAATGAAAATATTAAAATTGTCGGTGCGGATCCTGTAGGATCTATCTTGGCTTTACCAAATAAGTTGAATGAAACTGATGTCACTTCTTATAAAGTGGAAGGGATTGGTTATGATTTTATTCCAAAAGTATTGGATAGATCTTTGGTGGACGTTTGGTATAAGACTGAAGATAAACCTGCTTTCAAATATGCTCGTCAATTGATCTCAAATGAAGGTGTTCTTGTTGGTGGTTCCTCGGGTAGTGCATTCACCGCTTTGGTGGAATATTGTAATGATCATCCTGAATTGACTGAAAATGACGTTATTGTACTTATTTTCCCAGATTCTGTTAGATCTTATTTGACTAAATTCGTTGATGATGAATGGTTAAAGAAAAATGATCTATGGGATGATGATATCTTACTTCGTTTCAATAACGATGGTGGTGATAACAAGGAAAAGAAGACTGATAATGATGTCTTTAAGAATGCCACAGTGAGAGATTTACATTTAAAACCTGTTGTGTCAGTGAAGGAAACTACTAAAGTAGCCGACGTTATCAAGATTTTAAGAGATAATTCATTTGATCAAGTTCCTGCTTTAACTGAAGATGGGAAATTATCCGGTTTAGTAACATTATCACAGTTATTGAAAAAATTATCAAATGGTACCGTAACCAGAGATAGTGAAATTAAGGGAACTTATCTTGATTTCAAAAAATTAAATAATTTTGATGAAGTTTCATCATATAATGATAATAAATCTGGTAAGAAGAAATTTGTTAAATTTACTGAAGATTCTAAATTGTCTGAATTAAATAAATTTTTTGAAAAAAATTCCTCCGCTGTTATCACTAATGGGTTGACTCCAGTGCATATCGTTACTAAAATGGATTTATTGAGTTATCTAGCTTAAAGATGATAGAATAGCGACGCAGTGCCTTTTTTAATAACTTGTGTATTATATACTAATAAAAATCTATAGATTTTCTAAAACAAAGAAAAAAAAGATTACAATTTATTCATAAATTTTTCTGTGGCGATGTCCTTTTTTTAACTTGAACAACAGTACAAACAATTTTACCTGTCTCAAGATTCAATATCGGTGGATGATTTAAATTACGCAATATACTATTAATAACATGAGCATGACATGTGATTGATATGAGTCGTTGTTCATCTGTTATCTTGGAAAATAATTCAATTAATACTTTATGAATTCTTTCATCTAGTTCAGATCTTGATTCTCTTGGGTATGTTACCCAAAGTCTATCCACCTCAGGATAATCATTATCTAATTTCAAACAAAGGCTAGAATTATTGTTCCCCATCTCAAAATTTTGATATTCTTTAAGTAACACAGACCGATCAACTCTTTCATTACATGTATATTTACCTAAAGTTTCTCGAAGATTTTCTAAAATCTCAACATTGACATGCTTTCTAGTACTACCGTCATTATTAGTATCGTTCCCCATGTAACTCCCAAAAACAACCCCCCATGATCCAATGAATGTCTCTAAACATCTCCTCAGTGGAGAACTGAAAAATACATGAGGTAAAAATCCTAATTGTTTTATCATTGGCAACAAAACGGTCTCACCAATAATTTGAACTTGTCTCTCCCCCAATGGAGTCAATTTAGAATCCACCCAATTAGAAAATTCATCACCTTGTAACATGGACCAATATTTATCCCATTCATTCCAACCATACCGAATAGTTGCTGCATTATGATACCC
Organism: Naumovozyma dairenensis CBS 421; assembly: GCF_000227115.2. Classification (NCBI taxonomy): domain Eukaryota; kingdom Fungi; phylum Ascomycota; class Saccharomycetes; order Saccharomycetales; family Saccharomycetaceae; genus Naumovozyma; species Naumovozyma dairenensis. The sequence continues at coordinate 115,423 of NC_016486.1, read as the reverse complement.
TTGACCATGTCTACCAATAATTAATAATTTATATGAATAAAATTCATCTTCTTTGGGTATCGATTCATATAATTGTTTCCAGTTATTATTAAATACATTATTCAATTTCAAAGGATCGTCCATTTGAGAATCAATTGGAGGGGATCCATATCTGGGGAACGCATGGAAATATTTTGGTAATGACTTAAATTCTGACATAAGCTTCGTTGTTGGTTTTCCTTTAAAAACATCGTACACTACATAGTTTCAAATAAATTCATACTTATTGCCTTTTTATATGTCGTTTGTAGAGTTAAAATCAAAAAATAAATTCTCTGTTGATTGCTCTTGATGAAAAGAGCATATATATTTGCTCAAAATATTGACTCGAATTCGACTCATGCGTGTGATATAAAACAAAAAAATATTCTAAAAAATTATGAAAGAAAATCTCTCAACATTAATCACAGATATGAATGGTTTTATGAGCAACATTCCTGATGTTTCTAGATATCTCGATATAAGGCTTTTTATGATTATATAAATATTCTATGGTAATGGTCGTTTGTATATATATATATATATGGACTGTGGCACAATTTTTAATATTCGTGAACGGCGATAATTGTTTTTGATATTTCAACAGGACAAAAAACAAGATGAATGTAAAGACGAACCTTTGTGAAGAACACAACAAGAAGAAGAACAAGAAACACGAACAAGTACGTATTGGAAATAAGAAGGTAAAAGATTAATAGCCTCCTCGATATCTTATCAACATCATATCTATTGGATAGAAAAAATTAGATACATTCGTATATATACTATATTTTTCTTTATCTTAAAAGAGGAAAGCAAAAAGCAAGAGCAAAAAGTAAACGCAACTGTGAAAGAAAGCAGAAAACACGATAAAACAGTAAGTTACATTGTACGAACAAAACAGAAAAAGCAGCATTACCATTTCCACTTAAATATACTTTTCTTTTTTGTCAATATTTCTTTTAAGTAATCGTTAAAAAAAAAAAAAGGCAAAAAATGACAGATCCAAGGAAAAGGAAAGCACGTCATTTACTAAAACCAGAAAATCTATCAACGTCAATTCAAATAACTAATTTCCCTAATGAGTGGGAGCAAGACATTATCACATCAATAATTGCAGGATCTGGTCCAATTATTGAAATAATACCAAAGACAGATCCAAGAACAGGTAAATTAACTTCAATAAATTATGATTATAAGACAAATAAAGATTGTGAAAGAGCTTATAATACTCTTTCACAAATTAATGGATTACCATTCCAAATGGAAAAAGTAATATCATCTAATTATAAAGAGAAATTATCTCAATCGTATACAAACGTAGAGGAATTGAAATTAAATAGAGACAAATTCCCATGGGAGATGAACCTTGACTTGCCATTTGATATGATCACTGAAGTACCTTTACCAAGAAGGCCATTGATGACAAACAAACAATCACAACAACAGCAACAACAACAAAATTATTCAACTAATAGCATAGGAAATAATGATTCTCAAATGAATAGAAATACTAGCAAACCACTCAGCGACAATAATACTCAAGATACATTCCCAGATATCTTAAGTAAGGCATCTAAACATTTACCAGAATTAATTGATGGTTCATTAAGTATAAAAGACGAAGTATCAAATAATTTAAGTAAGATACCACCATTACAATTGATTGAAATAATATCGAATTTAAAGATCTTGTCAACTCAAGATTCAATTAATAGATCATCACAAATTGAAACATTCCTAAAATCAAATAGTAATTTAACCTTAGCAATATCACAAGCTTTACTAGAAATGGGGCTAATTAACTATAATGTGATCAATAAAGTGCTTGAAAGAAGATCCAATCAACTAAGAATAAACAGTAGCTCAACTACAAGTACTGTAAATAATAATAATAACAATAATAATAATTCTAGCTCTGAATCAAGTACATCTGCTACTCCAATGTTAAATATGAATACACAACAACCGCCAATGAATATGAATATTCCAATGGGTATGGGTATGGGGATGCCTATGCCTGTGCCTATGCCGATGAATCCATCGGTTACTCCACCAACTCTTGGTAATACAAATATAAATGTTCTGCCACAACAGCAGCAACCACAACAACCTCAGCACCAACCTGTACAGATGAATGCTAACGTACATATGGGGATGGTACCACCACAACCTCCTATGAATATGGGTATGCCACAACGACAGCCGGTAGCAGCACAACAACAACAACAGCAGCAGCAGCAGCAACAGTCTCATCCTCCTGTATTTATACCGCCGCAATTTCAAGCACCACCATTACAGAATTCACCACCTCCATTATTTCCTCCCGCTCCTCCCGTGGCGCAACCACAACCTCCTCGTCCAATTATTAAAGAAACGTATGATGATAATATCAATTATATCAAATTGAAACAGTTACCTGAGAATCAGCAAGAAATGATTAAACAAGTATTGAGTTTATCAAAGGATCAAATCAAGCTATTACCCAACGATCAACAGTCAATGGTTAATAATTTTAGAACTGAGTACTTGTATGAAGCGTAGTAATCCATAGCATATATGTGTACGAGGGGTGGATCAAAGCCAAAGCCAAACAAACAAGTATATATAGATAAAGTAGCCTTCGTATTACTCTACTTCGACCATATATACATATATACACTACACGAACCCAAATATAAGGACATCGTAAAATCATGTACAAGAACGACGAAATAGAGAGATATTTAGATAATTCTGCCGAAGCTAAAACACTAGAACAACTCTAACAGTCATACACCATACCCGTCATAACGGAGGAAGTAACGATAGACACTGAGGTAAATCTGTCTGGAGGCTCTATCATAAGTAGATATTTTGTTCATAGTTCGAGAGATAAGAATCATATCAACACAAGTCTGATCTACGCTTAAATACAGACTCATGCCGATATGATGCTTTACATCAATACGTAATAAAACACAGAAATAGCCGCCGAAGTATTTTACCAGCCCCGTATGGGGTCAATCATATCTAACCCTTTAAAAGAAGTATAACCCTACCACAGCGGTCTCCGCGGCAACAAGAAAAGTGAAGGGAAGGGTAATCGAGACCCGAGAGCCGAGAGCCGAGAGCCGAGCGCCGAGCGCCGTATGCGCGTTTTTTTTTTCTCAGTCACATGCCATCCGCACATCCCACAGTCCGCGACATACGTAACTTACCGGGCGGCCGCGGAGTCATCACATCACCTAATGATGAACGGAAGAGCAGGGCAGGGAAGGGAAGGAGCATCCGCCACTCCGTCCATATGAATACACTATACGTACTACACGACGTATACTAACTATGTTCAACACCATCACTGTTATTATTACTAAGGAAGCCTTGCTTACTCCGTATGTAACAGTAAGCAAGACAAGCAAAGACATAACATGGCAGAGTTAGATGAGCGGAATACTTAGTAAGGAATAAGGACGAAGAACAAGCGAAAGCAGATTTGTGGTGGTGGTATTCACGGCAAACTACGACGCATGAAGTAAAGGTAATAAAAGGAAGATAAGAACCGGGAACTACATATATGCATATGATTAATATCTAGCCGGAGTGAGAAACATATTTATATATATTCACATGTTTATGTATTGTTAGAAGTCCCTCTTTTCTTTCTTATTTTATCATATTCTTTCCCAGTTACACTCTTTGAAAACGTTAACTATAGCGGTATCCCTAAAATATTCACATTCTTTAAAACGTCACAACTGCAGAAACATACAATATAGTCGAGTACCTGTGTTTTGTGCATTAAATCAATCTCAACATTGAAATACAAAAAATTAACTCAAGGTACATATAGACTTATATATATTCTAACTCAACTTTAGAATAATAACAAAAACCATATCAGCTGTTCGCTAGTATAACAATAACCTAAATTACTATAACAGAATAATAATAAGAATATTCAATGACTACAGAGAATACTACACATGCTTTGGCGTCTTCCGCTAAAGATCCGTTATCAATATCATTGTCTTCACCTTCCTCTGTTACCAATACTACTGCATCCAGGTCAAGGTCAACTCAACATGAAATATTGGCCAAGACAAGATCCACTGGTATACTTTTCAAACCACCGAAGACTCATGATATGGTCCGCTCTTTATTTGATCCCACAATTAAGAAATCATTCCTGGAATTATGTATCACTTTATTCATAATCTCTAATTTCTTCATTTGCCATAAGATTTTGAATTATTTTGATTTGAATTTCACTAAAAGGTTTTATCTTTTACAATACCTATTTTGGAGATTATCATATAACTTAGGTATAGGTATCATCCTGCATTATCAATCAAATTACGAATCATTGACTAATTTTGTCACAAAAAATAACGTTTTCACTACAAATAATTCTCTTTGGGCTAGATTTCTTAGATTTGAATTACATTCCATATTATCAAAACAACAAAATAAAAAGGAGAAACACACAGCAAGTGAATATCCCAATGAATTGAAAGTTTGGTTAATCTTCCGCCAATTTGTTGATTTGATCCTAATGCAAGACTTCATCACATATATTATCTTCGTCTATCTATCATTGCCAACTAATTTGGACATCTCCATATGGAATTGGAAAATTATTTTAGGAACCCTTTTAATCGTTTTCAATATTTGGGCAAAAATTGACGCACATAGAGTCATTAAAGATTTTGCTTGGTATTGGGGTGATTTCTTCTTTTTACAAATAAATTCAACTTTAATCTTTGACGTGTGTTTCAATATTTCACCTCATCCAATGTATTCCATCGGATATTTGGGTTATTACGGTCTTTCATTAATATGTAATGATTATAAAGTTTTGTTGGTATCCATCTGGGGCCATTTCTTACAATTCCTTTTCCTAAAATATGTTGAATCTCCTCATATAGAAAGAACTTATGGTACAGAAGACGGACAAGAAAAGGAACAAATATCAATTGATGATCTAATATTGAAGGAAAATTATGATTATTCCAAACCTTTAATATTTAATGGTTTAATGATTAAGAACTTTAATAAACTAAGAATTTACGATTATTTCACAGTAGGTTCAGTGATTTCCATCATTACATGGGCAATCTTAACAAATCCAAATGATCTCCTTCTACTTACATTAACATTCACTTTCAAATTATCGTCATGGTTAATCATTTCTATTATACTTTATAATCAATCAAATTCTAAATGGTTTACGAAATTGTTTTTGAAAAATGGGTTTTCTCAAATTCACTCATATCAACAATGGCAATTCATATATAACTTTATGATTGTCACATCATATGTCCTTCTAATAATACAAACAATATCAAAAATAATATCAAACAATCATACACTTCAAAGCAACGAGAACTTTTATAATAAATTGATCTTCGGTCTCTTATTGTGTTCTTTACAAATTTGGTCAAATTCAGAAATCAATTTGGCTATTTCTGATTTCGGTTGGTTTTATGGTGATTTCTTTTTAACAAATTATATCCCCACAAAAAATGCTAGAAAATTGACATCTCAAGGTATTTACAGATATTTAAATAATCCAGAAACAATATTCGGTATTATTGGTATATGGTCTACCGTATTAATGACAAATTTTGCATGGGAAAATATCATATTATCATTACTTTGGACAATAACTAATTTCATAATGATCAAATTCATTGAAAAACCTCATATTATGAAAATATATGGTTCAAATCAATCCAAGAGAATCAGCGGTGTTGGGAAATCTCTATTAACTTTGAAACCATTAAGAAGAATCTCTGAAATAGTTGATAATGTAGAACATATAATAATGAGATCTTTATTAAATAATAATGCTAATCAAACAAATTGTCAACTTCAACAACCAACACGAGAAATAAAACCAGAAATATTAAAGATTAGGGAAAACGTAATGGTACATGCAATTAATAACGTCACTTCAAGATTATCACCAAATTGCGAATTTGATATTCAATTACAACAAATAAACCTTCATGATGAGGAAGTATCCGCCCTACCAGCAACTAATAGTAGTTATTTGCCAAATCCAATCAGTATTAAATGGAAATTACCCATTGAATTATACGACGAAACCGATTGGATTGGACTTTATAATGTCCTTGATACAAGAGCTGATCGTGAAATTACAAGAACTTCATCATTTGGTCATAAAAGTTTTACAACAGGTGCCAAGAATAAACATGTCTTAAGCCTTAGAAAGTCAGAGGAATTTGTTAAAGGTGAAATTTGTTTGATTCAACATTATTATATTTGTGAACCAGGTATTTATGAATTCAGATATCATTCTAAAAATTCCCATAAAGTTTTATTAATTTCTACTCCATTCCAAGTATTGTTCCCAAAACTGAATTTTAATGATGACATTGATACTTTGAGAAATGATTTATTTCAATTTTTAAATAATTGTAACGTTATTGCCAATGGGAAATTCTTCAATCAAATGGGTAATAAATACTTTACAATGAAATCTTTACAAAAATTAATTAAAGCATCTATCGGCATTGAATTATCCACTGACTTCATTAATAACGTTAACGGAGACATAGATATCATTTCGAAAAGAATTTGGGAAATTAAGAAAATTCTAGATGAACTAGTATAAACCAATAATACTTACGTATAATGAAAGGCAAATCAATGAAAAAAAGAATACAATATAATACAATACATATATCTATAGAATATATATATAAATACATAGACAAATTAAAAATGTCTTTAACATATTAATGAAAAATTACGATAGAAGAACTAAAAAAAATGCTTATTATGTTATCATAATAAAAAAATGAATGGTAATGAAATTAATGCCCAAAATGATTTGTGAATCTTGGAACCACTACCTTCATAAGTTGTGGAAATGGTGACCGGCCCGATTGAACTTACTTGTGACGAATACCTAACTGATCCGGTCGATATTGAACCAGTAGGAGCAGCAGTCGTTCCGCCAGTAACCTTGCCTGTTGATGACGATATGGATCCAACATTGACATTCGCTGTTGGATTCGTTATCAGAGCCGTAGTTAATATATTCGTTTTTGAATTTATAGTGTTAGTTGTGTACACAACCTCCGAATTACGAGCGCTCGTTTCAATAATGTCAGTATTAACCGTCGAGGAAATGATCTTAGTACTAACGACATTGTGGGTATATGTTTCCGTTACCCCGTATGTAATTGGCTTAGTTAATGTGACAGTTACAGGTCTCTCCTGTTCAATAACACTAGCTCTTGTTGATACAGTAATATAGACGGTAGGCTTAGTGTAGTTCATCGTCTTCTGAAATGCAACAACGTTTGAATTCATCAACTTGGTTGGTTCTGCAGTTGACTTATTGCTGACCGATGTATATATATTCGTCGTAGTAGTATGAGATGTGAGCACCATGGTAGTGTTCATCACATTGGTAGAGGTCACAACATTAGTAGAAGTGACTGTTTGAGGCACCAAAGTCGTACGGGTCAATTCAATCGTGTCAGTACTGGTAACATTCATAGTCCGCGGAATTAGCATGGTAGATGTATACACCTCCATAGACTTGTCGGTCGTCTTGATCGTCTCAGTAGACGTCGTCGTCACAGGAACAATCGTCTCACTCGTACTGGTAGTAACATACGTCCTGGTGGAATTGAACGTCTGAGTCGTCACTTGTGTCAGGATATCTGTTCTCGTCGTAGGAATAAAACTAGTAATATTAATTATTTTTGTTACCTGGTCAACGTCTGTCATATAAATTGTATTTTCATCTATGTTTGTAAATACGTGGGTTATTTCATGTGGTTTTGTTACTTCATCTGTCTTTGTCACTTCTAAAGTTTGTGGAATGATTGTATAAGAAGTAATAATTTGTATAATGTCAGTGGTTTGAGGAACCACACTAGTTATAACGTATTCAGTGCTACTGGTCAAAATAGAGGTAAAAGTAGTTAATATAGTAGAAGTTTCATTTTCTGTTAGAGTCAAAGTCATAATTTCTGTTGTCTTAAATGTTTCAGTAATATCAACTTCTTTTGTCAAGTATTCAGTCTTTTGATAAGTTAAAGTTTGTAAGATATTACTTGTTAAGGTCTCAATTAAGTCAGTAGTTTTAGTCAATATAAAAGTTTCCGTTTCAGTTAAGCTATCTGTACGAGTTAATGTAATAACATCATATGACGTCACTTCTAATGTAGTAGTTGTTGGCTGTGTGATTGTTTCATTGATTATTCTTGTAGAGAATTGAGTAACTTCATTCGTATGAAAAATAGTCTTTGGAATAGTACTGGTGATATTAATTGTTGATGTAATGTCATGTATTTCTTTAATGGTGTTAGTAATTACTTTTGTTGCCGTTAATTCACTTGTGTAATCTATTGTTGATGTAAGTGTTGATACTTTCATTTGAGTTACTTCTAATGTTGCAGTGACAAATTTGGTTTGTAAATCTGTTACTTGTTTTGTAATAGTTTCGAATACTGTAGAAGTTATTTCCTCATTTGAATAACGGGTAGTAAATAAAGTGTCTGTAACTCTATTGCTAATTGTAATATACTGAGTATGTGCAACTTCAGTAGTTCCGGTTATTATGGTTGTGTCAGTAACGATTTGAGTTCGAGTAACTTGAGCAGTCTGAGTAAGTTCGGTAGTTTGTGTGGCAAATATAGTATTTGTAACATTTAAAATATTGGTAAAATCTACAGTTTTCGATTCAATATCTGTTTCGAACAACGTTTCGGTAACAGCAATAGTAGTTGTGATAGTTTCCAATTGTGTTTTAGTAAGGGTTGTTTCGAAAATGATGTCAGAATTTGGTAACAGCGTAGACGATGGTAGATTTTCAGATTCCGTAATGGTGACGCAAGTTGGGCAAATGGTTGAAGTAATTTTTTTTGTAGTTTTGATAGTCAAAGAAGATAAAGGTGCTGTTGTTGTCGTTTCGGTGAACGTCACGCATGTTGGGCAAACAGTTGACGTGAATTTCTTTGTTTGCTTAATAGTCAAACTATCTAAGGCTAAAACGTTTACCAAGGAAAGTGTCAGAATGACCAACTTCTTTAATAGCATCTATGATAATTATTATATTACCGATAATTTTATCTTTTCTTTTTTTTATGCTTTATATTCAGAATATCCGACTTCAGAATCTCAGTTGTCGGTCATACAACAATGTCTTCAAGATCTAGGATAGCGGTAAACAGTTCTACGGATGTGAATATTGTTTTCTTATTAGAAATGATATTTTCTTCCTTTTAATTTGAAGGTATCAATATCAATAGACTATTTCTTCGACGTTCTTAACATTTTTTCTTTTTCTTCGGATATAATTACTTGCCTGGAATATTAATAAGGATCTGTCGAATATATGTACTAACTGTAGCTAGAGGAGTAGACATTCGATAATCCTTCATTGTTTTTACCTTTCGGTTCCTTTGTACGTACATAAGCAGGGTCTTCACGTAAATACCTTGTATAGGAAACTAGATGCATCAAACTGGGCGGTCTGTCCGGTACCGATGAACGTGAGGTGAGTTAGAATATGCATTGTTATGTTTTAGGGATTTTCTCTGCTTTGCCGGATCCTTCTGTATTTGGTAATTGACATACAGGTCCTGTAAGTCAGTACGTATCTTTTGAGGTTCCTGATTTGTACATCTTTTTACTGAGAATTCAAAAAATTTGCATGTTTTGAAACGCGGACCTTCTCAACTTCAACTCTCGAAAAGATTTGGTGTGCGGTCCGGTGCGTAATTACTCAAAGAGGTAATTACACGGGAAGGAACACCACCTCTTCTGTAGGTACTTATTACCCGTAGGTCGACTACGTGTAGCCGTCGGTTTCCTTTCCCAAATAAAAACATATCAACATGAAAGCTATTATTACGTTATACCTGTAAAAAAGTTAATAGGCTGTAAATTACAATTTGTAACCAATAATCAAATGCTGTACAATAACTTGGAAATCATGTGGTACCAAAATATTACAGGTACCTCAATTGACCATTGTTACTGAATATGTTTTCCTTAAAATTACCTAGAGGGAACAATTGCATTCCCTTTTCGTCTTGTCTTTTTTTTCCACCAAAGCTTTCTCTTACGACAAAAAAAACCTCGTTCCTTCACGAAGATTTCTTTTGGAGGTACGTAACAGGCCTGGGACGGTTAGGATTTTTGGTCTATCCTAAGCAATTTTGGGCCTACCCTACCTTTTTTCAATCCCCGGTGAAAATCTTCAATCCAGTCCTAATCCTATCCTAACCCAAAGTCTATCCTAATCCAATCCATTTTTTTTATTATATAATTTATGAGAAAATACTATAAAAATCATATTATACGACTACTATTTTTCAATTTTTTTTTCAATCCATGCCCCAATCCATGGCCAGAATAGATCAACCCTGTTCTCAATCCTTAAAATTTGATATCTACCCTACCTTTTTTTCAAAATTTTCACGCCCAGTCCTTGCTTTTTCAATCCATTAATCCTAATCCGTCTCAGCCCTGGTACGTAAACACAAAAAATGTAGTGATAAGAATGTGTATTGGCTTCACTTCAAAGGTCCCACTAGTATTCTAAGAATGTAAGGAAGAGTTTGGTGGCTGATGATTAACCTTATAGGTAATATTAATGGCTGTAGAAGGTACGAAATGATTTTATGAACTAAAAAGAATCTAGTACCGTATCTGTATAATTCGTAATAACATTCCAAAAGTAGGGTTTTTGAAATGGTTCGACTTTAAGTTGATTTAAAATGGAAGTTCTACATCATATTCTCTTGTCTTATTTGAAACTGGACACTTATGTACATACCCTGATTTATTCAAAAAATATTTAGAAAAACCATAAATAGGCATTAAGCTAGGTTAGAAATTCCAACAAAAAGTGAAATACCTCATTTATCTCAACAATAACACTTTTTTAGCCAGATTTCGGTGTACACAGCCATTCCCAATAGAGTAAACGTAAGGACCTACAAGGTGGGTTGTACATCTGTTCCGTTCTTTTCTTGGTGTTTTAAATCCATTACATAGCGGTCTGATCGTTGCTAAATTTGTTAAATTTTCAAGACCAATTAGGCTGACACACTTTTTTGTTTATTTCTTAGACGTTATTTCTAAATAAAAATTCTTGATTTGCGCCAGTCAGAGCTTAAATTTAAATTGTTTAAATATAAACAAATTTGTATTCGTTATGAAAATGTTCACAAAAATTGGAATAGTTGTTCATGATAAATCAAACGCTTCCAATTAGCAAAATCTGTTATTGGGACAAATCACGAAGATTTGGTAGCAACTGCAAAAAAGAAAATTATATTTTATTAGGTTACTTATACGTTTCTAATAGAATTGCACCTTAAGTAACAATATATAGATTTATATCAAGTAATATAAAATGTATGTCCTTCCAGTGTACATAATACTACGATGTGTTATCCAGAAGGACTTAGGAAAAAACTAGAGGCATATAAAATAACGCCGTTTCTTTTCTAGGGGAATGGGACAGGAAGGAATGGATCTTTTCCCTGATCTAATTTACCTTGGACTTAATTTGACTCACATGTGATGTATTGCAAATCCAGTTTCTATTCTTTGGTTCCATACTAATGAAGGAGGTTATTCAATGTCTAATAAATGCTTTTTTTCAAATGATAGCCAGTGATAATGGAATTGAATATATATATATATTCCGGATTAGCTTTCACCTATTGGATGCTCTGGATTTGTTTGATACTTGAATTGGCGGAGCACCCATAGTGGAATAATGATTAAAGCTTCCTGATTTTGAAGATATGGAATTGAATGAAGCTCTTGGAGTTCTTGGAACTCTGTATTGAGAATTCCCAGTCAATATAAAATGAGGTACATCAATGTGAGAACTTGAATCTTCTTCATCTGTAGTAATTGCACATTCGTTATCGGTGATATTATTACTGTTCTTGTTTAATCTTGCGCCACAATCAATTGAATTACGACGTAAGCATTGATTCTTTTGATTTAATTGCTCCTTTAAATATAAGTTTTCCATTTTCAATTGATCAATTTCTTTCAATAGTTTGACTACTATGGCGTCTTGTTCATTTTCCATTTCATTAATTATTTCTTCACGAGATAGTCTTCTTTTTTGCTTTGGGATAACATTTAATGTTGATGGTTTGGAAAGAGAATTATGCCTTTCGCTTATTATTGTTGGTCTTTGAGTTGTACTGGATATCATTTTATTTATTGAATATTTTTTAATGTTTTTAACCATATATATATGTATTTAATTTCCTTTTTTATAATAGATAAAGTTAAGGATTCTTTTGTTTGAAAGGGTTGTTTTTATAGTTTGCTTTTAGTTAGGGGAAGTATTTGTATTACTAATGGGTGAGAACTACTTTTCTGATGTTAGTAGTAATATAAAACTAAGTGGAGAGGGAGAAAAGACTAGAGTAAAAAAATAATCCGAAGATGAAGTTAGTTAGTTTATATACTGAGTGTACAGCTAACTTAAAAACGAAGCGATGAGCAAGAATATTACGATTGAGCTCTTGCGAGAGATATGAACGTAAACGAGATATGTAATAGAAAATTGGAGACCGATGGAATAAGAAAAATATCAAAGAAATCTAAGCACTCACATGAAAAGCTATTGTTGAAATGCTGTTACTTGCATGCATTGATGCACGTTCGTACGTGGGGATTATTGATTTAGTATTAATAAATTAAGTGTATGTTGCTACAATTAGGGACATCAAGATGGAACCGAAGAGAAGAGGAATCAATAGAATTGAAAATATTGATTAGCGAGAGAAAGGTTTGTTAGCGAGTGCTTACGTAAAATTGAGGTCCCAAAGTCTTTTGTCCTTGTTGAAAAAGCCTCGATCACCAAGAGAAAAAAGTCTGGGACAAGAAATTTCGAGGCCAGAAAAACGTCATACGTATATTTACGTAGGATCTGACATTACTGATGGTAGAGCATGATGTTTTACATAAAAAATTTTGTTGATACGCGGATAGGGATCCGAAGATGATAGATAACGTAATCAGTTTTTGAAAACCGCAAATATTTCACAACAACTATCTGAATGTTAATAACGATAACGGTCACAGTGGATGATATTCGTTTGCACTAATATTTGGCAAAAAAATGTTTGACTCAGCCACTCGTTGGCTGAATCTGTGGAAGGAAACGGTCCCATCCCCAAATTTAGAAAGTAATTAATAGAAGGTAATGAAAAACTTTGCAAAGGGAGGGAAAGAGGGAGGGATGACCCTTGGGGTAAAGGGAAAACTGTGCCACTTTTCTATTTAGCCGGGACGAAAGGGACAAACACAGTACTCAACGAAGACAAATTTCACAGAGGGGAAGCGGCATTTACCGCGATAAGCGTTCGGAAGAAATCTATCATCTTTTTAGGAGTTGTTTCTGTTGGACGTCACAGTAAATAAAATATACAATAGGGATGCCAATTATACAGCAAACCATCCTCCTAAATCTAGCGTTAGTTCAAAAAATAATTACTTATTGATCTATCTGACCAGTGCGTTCTCGAAATTTAGTTAGAGAACCCCCCTTAATTATTTATATATAAGGTATAAGCAACTATTCTGCCATTATATCGCTTTTGTCTAAATTTATTCTGATTATGTGACGCTTTAGATTAAAGAGTATTTGGCACATGTCAATAATGTTAAAAAGAGGTTTTCTTAAAGAACCAAAAAAATGTAAGATATCCGATTAGGATTACGAACTGTTGGCGTCATGCCAAAGTTTCACAAAGAAGTATGTTTATTTAATATTATTTGAGTAATTACTGTCATGATGTTATGAGTCGTTTTAGAAAAGCAAGTCAAGAATTATTATTATGAAGTTCACCAGGTTCGAAGTAATGACCCGAACTATGTTATGCACCATACATGTTTGTAGCTGTATAACGTTTATTGAATTATAATTGAATATCGTTTGTTGAATTAAGTCGAATGCCATGCAAGTGTTATCTTATTATTATTAAGATGTTTTTGATTGCAGCCACGTCTACGGTTTCGGCCGGCCATGCGTACAAAAGTTATGTATTGGGTCGGTTAAGTTGTATGGTTTTGCTGAGTGTTTACTCGGGCGTATGAATTAGTCTCCCCTAATCAAACCTACAAGTATTTAGAG
>NC_016486.1:94613-101248 GCF_000227115.2 Naumovozyma dairenensis CBS 421 | reverse complement strand
GTGTTCATGATTACGAATTTTGTTTTATGCATGCATGACTTCAACGAGATATTATATGAACTTCTAGAATTTATTTGACTTACCAAGTTATTACTTTATCATCATTATCATAAGCCGTAATTATGTGGAGAAACTAATTAGGAGCTAATGTAAGTAAGATACTACTAACTTTACTTTATCTCCTGTATTTCTATCCTATCCCTATTCACATTCTATTACCATTCTATTATTGTCCTATCCAATCTTTATCCTACTCCTATTTTTAGTAACACAGTGCATTACAATGAAACAGGATAACATAAGGAGTAACACAAGATTAAGGAGTACGTCTATGATACAATATGATCCCCAAATTATCAAATGTTCCAGAACGAAATATGATTAAATAAGCTCGTTGATTATCTAAGCTAACTATGACGGGCAAGCGATTAGATAAAATAATTTTGAAAGATATAAAAGGACTAAGGGTCGAGCTGGAATTAGAAACATTTTTAGTCGTTACTTTATATCTTTTATTAGTTATCATTTTATACTATATAAGAAGAGAGAAACAAAATCATACATTTCATAAGAGTCTTATAGTCTTCTCGTCAGAAAATCAAGATTCAAAACTATATCCAAATCATATTTTACAAAAATCAAGTTAATATGGTTTCGTGGTCTAGTCGGTTATGGCATCTGCTTAACACGCAGAACGTCCCCAGTTCGATCCTGGGCGAAATCAAATTAATTTTTTGACTTTTTTGATTGTGGTTTTAATCAATGAATAACAAGTATCCTTTTTATGAAGTGAAATTATACTACTATCATATTTCATATAGTAAAATAAAATCACTAATTATCTACATATTATTCTTTAAAAAAAGGATTCAGTGATAGAACTGAGAAGTTCATAGATATGGGGATGTGGCTGTATAGAGCATACAGTAGAGATTAGAAATTATCTAGTGTTGATCTTGTAGGCTATAGTTAAATGATAGCTATAATTTAAAATAACATGAATTTTGTGTACAGTGATTCCATATAGGGAAATATATTTTGAGCGGACGAGAGAAAATTCACCCACAGAAATGAGACCAATTGGCAAGTGTATTTAATTCGTCTTTTTTCATCAATGCCCTTATTAGATTGTTAGTCAAGAAATCAATGAGTTCTGACTTGGGTATAGAAAGAACTATTGTTTCCGCTCTGGTTTTCTTCTCTACCAGATAATATATTATCGTGCGGACAGAATTATAAGCAGTTAAAGCTATAGGATACTCGTTCAGTTTGGGAGCTAGTACAATCTTAGCACTCTAGGTAAGTTATTTATATGCCAGAGTTTTCAATAAGTTCTCAAACTTTACATTTTTGCTTGTAGGGAATTCTTTAAATTCATAAACCTGGGATTCATCAAATTTCTCAATCAATTCATCTAATTTTGGATGACATGCCAACACATATCCCATTGATCCAAATTTATTGGCTATTTGTTCTTGATGGTTATCCATTAAGGAAGTATTGACACAAACTATTAGTGGTTTTTTCAATTTTAAGGAGTCCAGAATGGAACCAGTACCAGCATGTGATATAACAAGATCGACGTTATCTTTGATATATTGCTCAACGTTCATAGATATTCCAAAACCTACAATACTGAATACCTCGTCATGGCCATTGGTTTTATTAAATGTTCTACAAACAGGAGTTTTGTTTGAACCATATATCGAAAAATCACCGTTCGGTATCTTCTTGCTATCGGATAATGTAGCAGTACAATTAGCAATATTAAGACCAGACAAAAGCGTCAAGAATGTGGATTCATAACCTGTTCCAAATTGTACTACTAAACGAGTATATCCGTTTTTAATAATTTCAACGATGAATTTTTCGTTAATGACACATTCAACTAGGTCAGGAAATGGAACTGTCGCACCACACGTAACGAACAAAGTTTTACCAACTGTCATAGAAATATTTGGAAAAAATGAGTGTTTTCAAATCACGTGGAGTTACTCAAATGTTTGCATACTATACTTCTCTGGACAGTTAAAATCCTTAGTCCCCTCTTCCTTTTCTTGTTCCCTTTATTTTCCACTATTGTTTACGTGTAAATATATGTTATAATTTATTTCGCGATGAGATCCCAGATCATTCCACACGACACTGAAAATTTTATTGAATAGTGAAAAATTTTCGATGGGTATCTCTCAGCGAAACAATGTAGTAAGTAGTCTTTGGGCAGAGACAGACAGACAGACATACAGATCTTCGTGCGTAGTTCAACAATTTAACAATCAATCAAACGAACTAACATTAGTATCACATATTCATAATACGTTCCATATTTTGAGTTACTGTAAATTTAACCTATATAACCACTTTCTCTTATAAGATTCAGTGAGAGAGAAATATATATAAAGAGAGAGATATTTCTGGTAAAAATCCAAAATCATGTCTGAACAACCAACCACAACGACAGCATCGGCCACTAATGGTCAAAGCAATCCAGATGACATTAGGAAATCGTTCATCGAACAAGTTAAAGCTCGTAAAGCTGCTTTAGAAAAAAGAAGACAAGAAGAAGCAGCTGCAGCTGCCGCTGCCGCTGCTCCAACTCCAGCTCCTACTCCAGAAACACCAAAAACTGAAACTGAAGCTCCTGCTTCTACTTCTACTACTACTAGTAATGTAGAAGAAACCACAGATGCATCAGCTCCAAAGAAAGAATTGACTTTTGCTGAACGTCTAAAGTTGAAGAAACAAGCCGCTAACGCTGCCTCTAACACTACTGCTGAAGGTGAAACTAAACCAGATCCAGCTGCAGAAGAACCAAAATCTACCGCCACCGACAAGGAAGAAACTATCACTGAAGAATCTAAAGAAACTGAAAATAAGGGAACCCCAGCTACTGAAGGCGAGAATCTTGATGAACAAGCATCAACAGAACAAAAGGAAACTGAAGAACAAGCATCAAAAGAAGAAGAAGAAGAGGAGGAGGAAATTGATGACGGAAGTATGACAGTTTCCAAACTTTTAGAAAGATTAAAGGAAGTTCCACCAATTGATGACATTTACAGTTTTAAATACCCAGAAGGTATTGAAGGACCAAATCCAATTTATAAAAAGGAAAACGTTAAATATACCTATGGTCCTACTTTTATACTGCAATTTAAAGATAGATTTAAAGTTAAAGCTGATAAGGCATGGATTCAATCTACTGGTTCCAAAGTCGTTATCCCCGTTGGAATGAATAAATCGAATAAATCTTCTAGAGAACCAAGTAATAGATTCGGTGGTCGTGGAGGTGCTGGTAATGATTTCAGAAGTAACTCAATGAGAAATGAATCCAGAAGTTCATCAAAGAGAAAATCTAGAAGAAACGTGGATGATAGAAGATCCAATAGGGATAGATCATATACTTCAAGAAGAGATCGTGAAAGAGGTGCTGAATTCGGTGGTGCTGCTAAAAAAGACGAAACTCCAAAGGAAGAGGTCGCTCCATTTGTTCCAAGTGCTAATAGATGGGTTCCAAAATCAAGAGCTAAGAAATCTGAAAAGAAAATGGCTCCCGATGGTGTTACTGAACTGTTAGATGCTGAAGATGTTGAAAGAAAGATGAAATCATTATTGAATAAGTTGACTTTAGAAAAATTTGACACAATTTCTACAGATATTATAAACATTGCTAACCAATCTAAATGGGAAACTCAAGGTGAAACTTTAAAGATTGTTATTGAACAGATTTTCCATAAGGCATGTGACGAACCTCATTGGTCTTCCATGTATGCACAATTATGTGGTAAAGTTGTCAAAGAGTTGAGTCCGGAAATTTCTGATGAAACTAATGAAGGTAAGACTGGTCCAAAATTGATATTACACTACTTAGTTGCTAGATGTCATACCGAATTCCAAAAGGGGTGGTCCGATAAATTACCAACTAACGAAGATGGTAGTCCGTTAGAACCGGAAATGATGTCTGATGAATATTATCAAGCTGCCGCAGCAAAGAGAAG
Organism: Naumovozyma dairenensis CBS 421; assembly: GCF_000227115.2. NCBI lineage: Eukaryota > Fungi > Ascomycota > Saccharomycetes > Saccharomycetales > Saccharomycetaceae > Naumovozyma > Naumovozyma dairenensis. The sequence goes on along the minus strand of NC_016486.1, from coordinate 97,253 downwards.
AGGTCTTGGTTTGGTCCGTTTGATTGGTTTCTTGTATTGTTTGAATCTATTGACAGGTAAGATGATGTTTGAATGTTTCCGTAGATTAATGAAGGATTTGACTGATAATCCAAGTGAAGAAACTTTAGAATCTGTTGTCGAATTATTAACTACCGTTGGTGAACAATTTGAACGTGATAGTTTCAGAGCTGGTGATGCTACATTAGAAGGTTCCGCATTATTAGATAGTTTGTTCCAACTTCTTGACAACGTCATTGAAACTGGGAAAATATCGAATAGAATCAAATTTAAATTGATTGACATAAAAGAACTAAGAGAGGATAAAAATTGGAACAGTGCCAAGAAGAATGATGGTCCTAAGACTATTTCTCAAATTCATGAAGAAGAAGAAAGAGCTCGTCAATTGAAAGCCAGCTCAAGATCTAACTCCAGACGTACCAATAACTCCATGGGTGGAAGTAATAGAAGTTCTAGAAGAGATTATGGTCCTCCAAAGGTTTCTAAGGACAACTTTACCACAACAAGATCTTTCTCCCAAAGAAATAACGCTAGAGCTCCACCACAAAAAGAAGAACCTAAACCAGCAGCTCCAGCAGCTACCAACATGTTCAGTGCTCTATTGGGTAACGATGATGACGATGAAGATGACGAATAAGGAGTTTGGTTGAATAACCATTTTCCTAAATTAATTAAAGAAGACTAAATTTGATTGATAGATAGATACCATAACAATCATAAAAACATATTTCAAGAACGACAAAATTTCTTTGGAAAAATAATAATAATATTACTAATTTCTTTTTCATCTCATTAATACATAACCTCAAAAGATAATAATCACCGCATGAGATTTATTCCATTGATTAAACGGATTCAAGCACGTTCGTATTTCCTGTTACTAATAGACTTATAATTTATAACTTCATATTTTTGTATAATTTTGTATATTTCATTTGCTATATTATAATACTATTTCACATATTAAAATACTAATATTTATTGCTTTACAATATATAAAAAATAATGTAGTTTATGGCAACCTGTTTTTCTAGTCGATGAGAATCGTCCTTACTGAAATAAGTTCACAGGCGCCCGGAATTTCTGATCAGCAATAATAGCGAGCCTTCAACTTGTTAATTGGAAAATCTTAAAAAGTCGATGACGATAAGTTTGCTTCAACCTAATCTATATATGTTTATTTCATTTACCAAGATAAAGCAAAGAACTACGATCTGGACGAAGTGATAGAAGCATATAATATTTAGAAATATAGAACAACAAATGAATAATACAGAAGCTCCGACAGATCCTAAGGCCATGATACTTCTCATGGGTCTAAGAAGGTATGTAAAGGGAATAGATAGCGACCCAGGAACAATTGGAATAAATATGACTAACTAATAGTAATCATTTTATTATACTTTTCTAGATGTGGTAAATCATCCATTTGCAAAGTTGTATTCCATAACATGCAACCATTAGATACATTATACCTGGAATCAACATCTAATCCATCCTTAGAGCATTTTTCCACATTAATTGATTTAGCAGTCATGGAACTTCCTGGCCAACTAAATTATTTTGAACCAAGTTACGATTCGGAACGATTATTTAAGAGTGTAGGTGCGCTTGTTTACGTCATTGATTCTCAAGATGAATATTTAAGCGCCATTACTAATTTAGCAATGATTATGGAATATGCATACAAAGTAAATCCGTCCATAAATATAGAAGTTTTAATTCACAAAGTCGATGGATTAAATGAAGATTTCAAAGTTGATGCACAAAGAGAAATAATGCAACGAACTGGTGAAGAATTATTAGAATTAGGACTGGATGGTGTTCAAGTATCGTTTTATCTGACTTCTATTTTTGACCATTCAATATATGAAGCATTCTCAAGAATTGTTCAGAAATTAATACCAGAAATTTCATATTTAGAAAATATGTTAGATAATTTGATTCAACATTCAAAGATTGAGAAGGCATTTTTATTTGACATTAATTCTAAGATATATGTGTCTACGGATTCAAATCCTGTTGATATCCAAACGTATGAAGTTTGCGCTGAATTTGTGGATGTGAGTATTGATTTATTTGATTTGTATAAGAATTCAAATCAAGTTCAAAAGGGGAATGAAAATGGCAATTTACAATTAAACGACAGTAAGAAAGTAATTAAACACCCTGAGGAATTGAAAAATGTATCTCAACTGGGAAACGATGTTATATTATATCTAAGACAGATGATTCGTGGACTCGCCCTAGTTTCAATTATTAGACCGAATGGGACCGATATGGAAAGTTGTTTGACCGTTGCAGATTACAATGTTGATATTTTTAAGAAAGGGTTAGAAAAAATATGGGCCAGTTCTAAAATTCCAAAGAACGAACAAATATGAATAAGTAACTTATAGAGCCAAGAGTGACAAAAGTAGAGATAAAACCACCAAGTTTTTTGCAAACCGCAGTTTTATCTTACCAGAATAGTCGAACATTATTTAGAAAGCAATGTTTTCAAATCATATAAAAAAACNGAGTAATTTTGGTTTACTCTTGCTTTAGAAGTTTTATTTCGCCAACGTGATCCTTCTATCGTTACTTCAAACGAACAAAAACATAATTGACATGAAAAAAAAC
>NC_016486.1:92616-94593 GCF_000227115.2 Naumovozyma dairenensis CBS 421 | reverse complement strand
AAAAAAAACACTCACGCTGGGGGGTCGAACCCAGAATCTTCTGATTAGAAGTCAGACGCGTTGCTATTACGCCACGCAAGCTTATTTTCTGGAATTTTGTTAAATATGGGTTCGATAAAAGATCAAAATCTAAACTTCTTAAAGGCAGAGAGTAGAATTTAGGATTCTAGCTTATAGATGATTCGGGTTGCTCTCTTTATATATAGTATAAATGATAACTAATAAAGAGATATAAATAACTAACTAACTAAAATACCTCTAATTCTAGTTCAACTTTCGTTCCTTTTATAATCTTTCCAAAAGACTTTTTCTCTTGTCGATAACCTTTCTAGTTATTATTTCTTTAATTCTTCATGCTTATTGGTTCTCCTCTTTTCTAATTATTGGTTCTCCAACTTTCTAATTATCTATGATCATGCTCACTAACTACTACTACTATTCTGGACTAACTATTGGTTAACGTGCTTCTTAGTAATCTTGTTTTGTTCTGGAACATTTAATATTCTAAACATAATATTGGATAATAGACTTGACTTTTGTTCATTCTGAGCTTTAAGCTTTACTGTGATTGGCTGGAGTGGTAAAAATAGAAATAAAATAAAATAATGTCGGAATTATAATGTATCTGGCACATAGTGTACAGACACGTGGTTTCGTACAACACGATATATGTTTTCTATATAAGAAAATTTTTATTCCATATGTAAAGTGTATAATATATATTACTCTCCTGTCCTAGGACGGGGAGGAGCAATTCTGCAACGAATCTACCTATAAGGTCAGGTCCTGCAGTCTAATCTGCATCCAATATATGGTTTAATATGTTATATTCCCTAAAAAGCAATATGCTTCGAATAAATAAATTAAAGGTTAGTAGTATCTTTCGTCCACTGGCCCGCAATTAGTCTTTCAACATAATTGTGGCTTAGGATAATGTTAATAAGATAGTAACTTAGTAAGTCAAATAAATTCTAGAAGTTCATATAATATCTCGTTGAAGGCATGCATGCATAAAATGCTGGAACGATATTCGTAGTAAGTATTACTATTAATATCCTATGGTAAATGTGTAGATATCAAGTTTGGTACAATGTCCTCTAATATGACGCGAAACGATTACCGAACCTGGTAAATGCTGGAATGATATTTTTAATAAGGTACTATTAATATCCTATGGTAAGAAAACAGATATCAAGCTTGGTACAACGTCTTCTACAAAGACACGAACTAATGATTACCAAAAATGGTAGAGACGCGTAAGACTACAGGCATCGACGCGACACGATAGTTGAATTATCGTGTCTGCCAGCGTTAAGTCACATTTTCGTGTTTCTGTTTCATCATCAAGAAAGGTATAAATAGACCAATAACTCGAAGTTTCAATTCCTATTTTTTCTGATATTATTTTTTATACTTATATATTTTTTTATTATTTATTTTTAAGAAAGACGAACCTTTTTACACACATTATAAGGAAAATTAGCTCTTACTATAATTCATAACAAACATAATCAATTTTTAGGATGGAAAATTACAACTACAAGATCAGAGAAAATATGAGAAAGGATGCTTCCGAGCGTAAAACAAAATTCGTAATCATGAACACCGCTCCCAAAGTCCTTTCGACTAGGTGCTCCGCAGGACACTCTAAATACTTGTAGGTTTGATTAGGGGAGACTAATTCATACGCCCGAGTAAACACTCAGCAAAACCATACAACTTAACCGACCCAATACATAACTCTTGTACGCATGGCCGGCCGAAACCGTAGACGTGGCTGCAATCAAAAACAATCTTAATAATAATAAGATAACACTTGCATGGCATTCGACTTAATTCAACAAACGATATTCAATTATAATTCAATAAACGTTATACAGCTACAAACATGTATGGTAGTCATAACATAGTTCGGGTCATTACTTCGAACCTGGTGAACTTCATAATAATAATTACTTGACTTGCTTTTACTAAACG
>NC_016486.1:36489-91940 GCF_000227115.2 Naumovozyma dairenensis CBS 421 | reverse complement strand
CTCTAAATACTTGTAGGTTTGATTAGGGGAGACTAATTCATACGCCCGAGTAAACACTCAGCAAAACCATACAACTTAACCGACCCAATACATAACTCTTGTACGCATGGCCGGCCGAAACCGTAGACGTGGCTGCAATCAAAAACAATCTTAATAATAATAAGATAACACTTGCATGGCATTCGACTTAATTCAACAAACGATATTCAATTATAATTCAATAAACGTTATACAGCTACAAACATGTATGGTGCATAACATAGTTCGGGTCATTACTTCGAACCTGGTAAACTTCATAATAATAATTCTTGACTTGCTTTTCTAAAACGACTCATAACATCATGACAGTAATTACTCAAATAATAATAAATAAACATACTTCTTTGTGAAACTTTGGCATAACGCCAACAGTTCGTAATCCTAATCGTAATCCTAATCGGATATCTTACAACAGATCGTAAAAAGTTAGGGAGGTTGGCCGAGTGGTTTAAGGCGTCAGATTTAGGTTTTCAAAATTATTATCAACTTAATAATTTAAATAAACCCAAACATTCTGATATCTTCGGATGCAAGGGTTCGAATCCCTTATCTCTCATTTTTTTTTTATTTCTTTCCCTAAAACTGACAATAGACTGCAGTAACATTAAAAGTTCATGAGTATTATTCAAAGAATATTGAAATTAGTTTATATATACTGGGACATCGTCAAAGAAGGCATGAACAACACATAGAGGTTAAATTTTTTTTTACAGAAAATTCAAACAGCTTAAAAAGAAAGAAAAATGAAGCGTGATATTGATGAAATCATAATGTATTAAATACACTAGTTTTTATATAGAAAGAAATATATATATATATATTGTTAGAGAATATGAGCAACTACATGAGAGCGGTGAATGATTAATATGCAGTATGACATAATAAAGTTCTGTTATTGTGTTTTTTACTTTTCATTATCAACGCTAATATGGCAAAATATCATACTCTTAAATGATTAGTGACGGTTTCAATATCTTCAAAACTGTTATCAGTTGAAATATTGATTGGAGAGGTCATTATTGTTGTTTGAGGTTTCTTTATTTGTTGAAGTTCATGATTCTTCAAGTTTGTTGTTGAGTTTATAATATAGCTTGATTTAAACAAGTTTTGTTTTTGAGTATGTTTGCATTTGAAGAAGAGCGCATAGCGTTCATAGCTTTAGAGGCTGTGTATCGTAGAGACATTGTTAATAATCTAGTGTATTATTATTTGTTGTGGAAAAGGTATCTGTTTGGGCTTAAGTTCTTTATTATTTCTTAATGGAACAAGAGGGAAATAGTTCTGAAACAAGGAATGAGCAAGGGGAATGGGAAACACCTCGATCGATCAAGTTAAATTGGTTTTTCTTTTATACGTTTCATGGATCATTATTGATTATTTTGCTGTGCCATATACCTGCTTACAAACTAAGTCAGGATACAAAGATGTACTAGTATATAGTGATTATGTAGGCTCATCCAATTTACGTATTAACTGGCGATCAATTCAGCCGGGATTACGTTGAAAAGGAAAGTATAAAGTAATGACTGATACATTTAAGTAGTGACATCTTATCTTGAACGTGTTATGTCAGATGATTATAAGTATCACATCTGTATATTGGTGGTGACAGGTCGTGGCAATGACTCCCTCCATCGATGCGGTGTTTGTCTACTGTTTAGTGAATATCTATCTACGTACATAATACATTCGAAATATCCATCATCCTATTACGTGGGCGAAGTGACCGTGGCGTACATAAAATAATTAAAGTAGTGCAGCAAAACCTCCCTTGAAAAAGGAAAGGCGCAACAAGAACAATACACTAATAATAATTAGTTCTCCTACAGACCTAATAAAGCTTATTCCATTTTTCCGACAAATGACTCGGGCTTCCTAGCGCCGTGTCATCCCATTAATCCGGGTCTCGGACTAACGGCGAAGATACGACACTTCCAGTTTGGAGATGGTGTTGGACAAAATGGAGAACACCCGACGACACAAAAAATGAAACGAAAATCCAAAGGTGACAAATATAGAAATGCGTGACGCTATATTATTTGTTGGAACTTAATGAAGAATCCTTTCTAAGGCCAAAACCAGAAGCTTAGTTGTTCGTTTTTTGCTTTCAAGTAGAGAGAAATGTAAACCAGTTCGATGTGTTAGGTGTCTCGCGTTTAGAGACTAGAATCATGGTATGTATTGTTCTTTCGGTTCGATTCAGTCAAGTCCGTTAACGCAAAAAAATTGAATGGAGCCAATGCAATTTCGATCAATGGTTCATTACATACATATTTATCTGTATATTTTTGAACCTAAATTGGACAGGTGATTATTGAGGCCCCACCAAAGCAAATCTTTTTCTCTTTATATGACGGATATTTGATATAAAACATTTCAAGAAGACAGATATTGTTCATAACCATCAGAAACATCTTTCTAATAAGTAAAAAAACTGTTAGTATTAAAGGTATGAATTTAATACATATATACAAATTGTCTATCAACTATGAAATCCCACGTATATAACTCACCTAATACGTATATACAAAACTTCAATATACAATTGAAAAGTTAACCAAATAATTTGGCAGATTGTTTCTTTTTGCCGTATTTGATGACTTGTCCGTCTTTATCGTCGAAATCGTTACCATTTGATGAGTTATGATGATTTGTACCTTGATGACTATGACTGTGATGTCTATTAGTTTTGTTTGGACCAATATTATGTTGTAATTGATGTAAATGATGATGATGGTGGTGATGATCATTGGGATCGCTATCGTCATCGTCTGTTTCATCACTCAAGATATCATTCGATAGGTTGGTCCCACCACCATTTGTATTCTCTATTCTTGGTTCAGCCTTTAATGATAATTGATACTGTTTCTCAATATGTGGCCCATTATTTAACGATTCTTGGATCATATTCTCGATATCTTCATTACGTTTTAATTTATAATGGAATTTCTTAAAGCTTAAGATTTCTTCAATAATATCTACAATTCTTGACCTTTTACTAAAATTGATAATATCTGTACTACCATGCAAATATTCTGGATTACCTACAAATGTAAAGGTTAAATCTGACAAATAGATACCGAAAAATGGTATACATGGGACATCTTTAATACCTCTTATTGATTCACGATATTTAATGAAATTCTTCTTTGAGTCCATCAAATTATTCAATTTTCTTAACACTTTCTTAGCTTCAATAGGTATTAATTTCCAAGTTTTCTTTAAACGGAAAATTGGTGAGGAATATAATGCAGAAACAATTGCTGTCATTGATGAGAAATTATTCAATTCTTTACAATACTGTGCCACTACAATAAAATATTCAATCAATTTAGCTCTCTTTTTAACGTCTGTATGTCTAACAATTGTGTAAGAAACAAAATTCGTCAAAGCGTTTGCATTGGAAATAAATTTGGATATGTTTGGTGATCCCCCCATATTACAATATTTGGAACCCCATGCTCTGTCTAAACATTCGAACATGTTAATCTCTAAATAAAGTTCGTGTTCTCTTACCGTTAATTGTTCCGCATATGTGTAAGCATCCGTTTCTAACAATTTAGGTTTCTTTAGCCTTGAAAATACATTAGTTGCCGCATTTGTTGGATGCAACAATACTGGACTAGTCAGGTTTTTCAACGCATTTAATGAAGAATTCGAACTAGAGTGGTAATCTGGATTTGATGATATGCTACTTTTATTATTGTTATTGCTTGTGTGAACGGTAGTTGTATCATCAATGATCGATAATGCATCTTCAACAGAATGTATTTTATCCTTCAATGTTCCAGATAAAGGTTTGTGTGAATCCTTGGTAATCACATTATCACTATTTGAGCTCTCATTGACGATGTTATGCTTCGTAGGAATATTTATTATATTATCTTCGATTCTTTGTAGGAGTTCTTCTGAACCAGGAATATTTTCACTGATGGCAAAATTAGCAAAGTTGGATAAAGCAGAAAGACCACTTTCCAAATAATTTGGAGTCCAATACCTTTGTAAAAATGTATTCATTATAGTGATTACTCGACATTTAATTGGCATCAATTTTTTCTCAATCCAAATATTATAGTCATCAAAACTTAATCCTTCTGGTGGTGAAAGATTATATCTATAAATTAAGGCAAAAAAGAATTCTTTCGTTGTCATTATACTTCTAAAAGTAATTAACATGACAACACTAAAAGCGGGATCAATTAGTTGATGACTAGTTAAATGTTCAATTAAACTTTCTTTAGTACCACCTCTTATTTTACCCTTGGAATCATATATCAAATAAGATTGATATTCTGATTGTAAAAACCATAGTTCATTATCAGATTGAGCATCTTTATCAACATCACTTTCCGTTGTATCACTTTCTTCTTTAGTTAATAAACTTCCATCAACGGTTGCTTCCTCATCATTTATCTTAATGGCAGATTTGTCATTTTCATCATGATCATCATCAGTAACGGCATTGCTATGAATTTCTCCATCATTCTCATTCGCACCGTCATCATCAATCTCGTCGTCATTATCATCATCATCATCATCATCATCATCATCAATAAATTCATCATCAGAATTATATTCAGTAGGATAATCGAACCAACGTTCTTGTTCACCCCTCAATAATTCAGTAGTCAAATTATTTTTCATCATTCTAGCAGCATAATTTAAAAGATTTTCTCTTTCTTCAATCAATTGTTCCACAATGAAGCAAGAAATATTTGAAATTTCTACGTATTTTTCACAAACGTTTCTAAAATCATCTATAACATTCAAGAATTCTTGTCTGTTTGTTTCCACATCTTGATCAATCAAGTTTTTATACAATGCTGATGCAAACTTCTCTGTCTTCCTCATTAATTTTGTAGACATTACTAACTTAGTATTGCTAGTGGTTTCATCTAGTGATGATGATGAGAGACCGTAATTCATTGGTTCATAATAACCGATTTTGAAATTCGATTTCATTGATGCGAAAACGTAAGGATCCTCTAGAGTGGTTTGTTGTGTAGTCATGATTAATTTAACAACTATATCATGGAAAGCTTGCTTTATATCGAAAAATTCAGTGATGATCGTGGAAATGGATAACATTGCATGTTTTAAGAATTCTTCGCTTTCAAAATCCAATATCTTTGGAGGTGATTTAATTAATTTTTTCAAATTTATGAATATGGTTAAATCTAAATTTTCTAATATTTCCACAAAGGAAATGTTTCTATTAATTTGTTCGTATGTTTTAGAATTTATTTCTAGATTCTTAGCTTTAGTCATTGGTCCGTCCCATATTGATATATCTGATCCAATATCACCATCAAATTTATCATAAATTTCTTTTGAAATTTTTTTCATTAGATTCAATGTATTATAATTTAATGGGTATAAAGTTTTCCTCTTTGAGATTCTTGACCTTGAAAACGTTCTATCATGTGATGGTCTATTGAAGAATGTAGAAGATGAATTTAAAGTAGTCATTGTCATTGTGGTTGTAGATGGTGCACCTTGCTGAGATGTTCCATTGGTACTTAAATCATCCAATTTATTACTTGATGTACTACTACTTATTGGATTTTGTCCAGCTGCTTGAGCAATTGCTTCAGCCATCTTAGGTGGTAACCCAGAGACAAACCCACCATATCCGCTCCCCCCATAAATATTAATACTATTATTAGTACTACTACCATCGATATATGATGAATTTCTTGAGGTAACTATCGAAGGGTTTGAAGGGTTTGATGTTATTGTCGTAATGGTATCTTTAGAATCAGAATAAATGAATCCACTGAATGGGTTTGTCCATGAACCACCACTAAATGAACCTTTAAAGAATCGTGGTAATATTTGTGGTAATAATAATGCATCTGCCGTGGTTAATACTGAAGTTTGCAAGACATGATGTAACATTTGAATATTTTTATAGAATTTTAAAAATTCTTGATCTATTATTTCAAATATGGATTTATGACGTATTTTCCTTCTATTTTCTTCATCATGAGTGCTACCGTTTGTATTGAAATTTTGGTTTATTATATTCGTGGAAGATGGAGTATCATTTATTCCTACTGTGTTGTTGTTATTTGAAATATTAAGACTATTAGCCAATGAAGTTCTTGGGGTAGATAAAGTAGAAGGTAATCTTTTATTATTATCATAAATGAATGGATTCTCAAAATTATCAAGGGTTGAATTTCTTGTTCTCATTGTTGTATTGTTATTATTATTATTTGGAACTATGGTATCATTAGTGCTTGTACTTATAGTTCTTTTCGTATAATTATTATTATTATTGTTATTATTAATGATGCTACTAGTATTAGTTGTTGATGATGATGTAGATACAAATCTTTTTGTCTTTGGTGAACTTCCTTCTATATCGTCATTAACATTTGCAATGGATGCGTCTGTGTCGATCGTTATAGTCCTATTGGGCATTATCATTTCATCAGGTATATCTTCTTCGACCATTGTTTTTTTGTTATTATTATTATTATTATTATTATTATCATTATTTGTATTTGAATTGCTTGAAGTTTTCAATTCATATTTTAACATGAATGAAGTATCGAAATAAATTCTTGAATTTATTATGATTTTTGATAATGATGAGATTAAATTTTTCAAATATTTCTTAATATCTTTATTATATTGTTTTGACTTAATTAATTGTTGAATTAGTCTACATGACAATTGAGTGAATACAATCAAATTGGATAAATAATTAAAACATTTAGTAAATTCAGATCTATTATTTTTCACAAACATTTCATGAGATAATTTTGTGTAATGGATTGTCAAATTTTGTAATTCTGTCCAAAGTTTAATATCCATTGGATATTTATAAAACAAAGCATCTTTTGATAATATTGCTTGATGAGGGAAGTGTTGTTGTTGTGGTTGCTGCTGTGGTTGTGATGATGATGGAGGTATAGTTTGTGAGAGTGGATTTGATTGTTGTTGTTGTTGTTGATCTTGAGATGAAGGTAATGAATGGATTGATTCAGTCATATTAGTTCTATTGAATTGAGAAGTAATACTATTATTCTTAGAAGATGTTGCCGTTGAAGACACATTTTCGCCTGCATTTGCATTTGTGTTTCTATTTTTATTCTTATTACTACTTGAATTATTGTTATTACTTGATTTCGTTGAATAAGTAGTCTTAACATTTGATAGATCTCTTGGAGTCAAATCGATCAAATGATCATCATTTGGGAAATTCAATATAAGATTGCTTGTATTGTTACTAAACATATTTTTAACTTTATTATTGTTATTTTTTGAATTTTTTGAATTTCTTGAATTTCTTGAGTTTAAATTTGATTCAACCATTGAACAAAGTGGTAGTTCTGAACAATAAATATTTAATTTTTATTATAATATATTAATTTATCATCAACATTACCAGTTATTTTTGATATTACTGGTACAGGAGACCAAGTTGCAGAATATTTTGAATGTACACTGTTTACAATCATTTGAACTTCTTCTAATGATAATATAGTAATTGGATCATCATCATTTTTTGTTTTATAATTTTTGTTGAAGAGTTTGTATCTGTAATTATATTTGATTTGTTCAGTGGATCTGAAATGTTTTGATTTATTTGGTCATTATTATTATTATTATTATTATTATTATGATCATGAGAATTGTTGTTATTATGATGATGATTATGCAAAGATTTAATACTATTTGTATCTTCCAAAGTTGAAGTTGTATGATTCATATGAGAATAATTGGAACTATTTCTTCTACTTTTACTTTTGTTGGTAGGTATATTAAGAAATGTAGAGCTACTGTTTGTAGCAGTAGCAGTAGTAATAGCAGTGGCAGTGGCTGTAGGAAGAGCTGCAGGATTATTACTACTATTGGCAACGGTATTTGTAGAAGTAGTAGTGGTAATAATTCCAGGAGTAGTAGCTACACTTGCTCTTCTAGAACTTCTATTTGAAAATGAGTTCAATTTTTTAAAGAAATGAGCAGATGATGTAGAGGAAGATATTGAACGAACATAAGTTTGAGGAAACCAGCCTCTTCTTACGTTGTTGTTATTACTATTATTATGATTGTCACCTTCCGTATTATTATTGTTAGTGTCATTATTATTATTATTATTATTATTATTACTATCCATTATTAAAAGACCGTCCCACCAACCTGAACTATTTTTATTTAAGACATAAATGGTATCACCTTGTTGAAAGGAAAGATGTTTGTTAGTTGTACTATTATTATGAATGCTATGATGATGATGGTTATTATTATTCGTTCCATTATTAATAGAAGATGAAGATGAAGAAGTCGAATTGGAATCATAAAAATCGTATAGTGCCACTACGACATCGATAGGTCGGACATTAGTCAAAGTTGCATGATTGCTATTATAATTGTTATTATTATTTGTTGAAGATGTCGAAGTAGACTTATTCGAGGTTATCGATGATTTTGATGTAGTAGTAGTACATATTGGTAAACTTGGAGATAACGATCGACGATGATGATTATGTTGGGTCTCTGCGGTATCATCAACCATGACACCTTCTATAATATCCTTAGGTATAGATAATGAATTATTATCCGAGGACATATATATTATTATAGTATGTTTATGTGTATATGTATGTGTATGCTTCGTTTGGTATTGGGGCCCCCTGTACTTAATGAAAAGGACAGATATATACAGATCTCGGTTTCTTTGCCTTTCTTTTCTTTTCTTTTCTTTTCTGCGGTAGCCTCGATAGAATCAGTTAGAGATGAAGCTAATCTAATCCAGTTCTGGTATTGTGTGTATGGATCACAGTATCTATCTATGGCGCTTACTTGACTATCTGTTATTCGATGATACCCTCTAAAGGATTGATCCACGACGAAGGCCTCCAAGTTTCAGAGGAGATCTTTTGTTATTCCAGCACACTACGTGAAGCAACTACACTACGCTACACTCCACTACAATGGACTCGACCAGACTCGACTATATCCTCAGAATAAAATTATACAATACAAACATCCGCGCATACGCATAATAATTATACGTAATAATAATACCCGACCCGCCACGGGTAATCCAATCCACGGACAACAACCAAACGTCACGACAGGAGAAGACCACCGAGGGAAACAAACAAAGAAAGAAACCCACACACCACAGTTCTCGTAACGTAACGTAACGTAACGCAACGTAAATTAGATCTCCCGCACCCACCCATCCCCCCACAGACTGCCTTCCTTCCCTAAACGGTACATAGGTGGGTATTACTACCTACGTGCTACCTATACGCGGGAGGAGGGTCTTTAGGGTCTTCTCCAGGCTTTCCTCTCCCTTCCTCCCGCCAAAACTTGAAAAAAAAAAAAAAACCTTTTAACGCTTCACTTAAACACTTCACTTCACTTCAGGGAAAGAAGGAAGGAAGAAAACAAACAACAAAAAAAAACAAACTCACAAAATACCCGGAAATGATTATCTTCATCGTCCGAGATGACCTCTTATTATAGACTCTCTATATACATACGTACAGTACACACGTACAGTTTTAAATATGAATGAAATGTGTTCCGTGTCAGTTTCGAAGGGAAGATTCATGACTTATATATACAGTTTTTAACCCAATATCTTCTTTTTGGAAAGATTTTATAAATTTGAATGGAAACAATAAAGAGAGAATATACAACTTATTAAGTAAGAAGAAGAATATATATATTTAATAAAACTATATGAGAGTAGAATTATGGTAGGAAAAACGGGCCAAAAAAAGCCGGACAAGAATATAGATAATAAGTTAAAACAGCCAGATAACAAGAGCAGGGTAGATTATTCATTTTCTAGCAAACATTGTTGACAACAAAAAATGGGGAGGGACGGGAAGGGTAAAAACAAAAGATACAGAAAAGCCTAGCATTTCTTGGCATTTTTTTCCATGATATTGAGAGAATATTTAGTAATATCTTGAACTTGTTTCATAAAATTTTTATTTGATTTCATAATATTTTTTTCCACAATAAAGGTTTATAGTTTTTCGTAACTAATTTGGACATGGATAGATAGAATGGTTTCAATTGATACTTAATTGTTGATTCTAATGATTTATTCATTAATTTATACATCTTAACTGAATATGTTTCCATAGCCTTGTAATGAATTTTGAAAAATCTTCTCACAATTTTATTTGATGATTGATAAAATGGATTTAATTGCTTATTATAATAATCTTTCATGGATTTGGAAATGATTTTATTTGTCTTTATACCATATAATTTGAAAAAGTTGTAAGATTCCATAGCTTTAATTGATAATTTATTCCCAAAATTTTGACAATTTTGTAGCATTGAATTTAAAGTATTTTGATCCATAATCTTCAATTTTGTTTCATACCAAAGTATTTTCATCTTAAACCAATGATTTTTCAAATCATTTTCATTATTTACTCGATATGCATATTTTTTATCAAAATCAACGAAATATTTCCCATTTGTGGACGACCAAACTTTATTACTTTTGGTTAATTTGAAAAGATCATTGTTATTGTTGTTGGTATTATCATTATTTTTGTTGAACATTCTAAATAAAGTGACTTCAAAATATTTGAAAATGATAATATAAGATAGTATGAACCCCAATAAATATACTAATGCAGTTAAACAAAAGATTTTCTTATCCCTTTTATCTTTTTCGTATCTAATTTGACGTTCAGTTATTTTATGCATGGAAGAATATTTCTCATTATCATTACCATAAGTAGTGAATTTAGAATTTTGTGAGACTGAGTTTTTTGTTGGTAAATATGGTTGATCATATCCTAGACCCGTCTTCGTTAGAGATGGTGAACAACAAGTTGATTCTCTGGATTTTCCCAATAAAGGTGGCTTGTATTCCGTACCCATCTTTGCCATAGAAGGTGCATTAATCGACTCATAATAGGCGGTTGATCCTATGGGTTGACCACCCAGGTATGAATTAAATCTAAGTGAAATGTCTGAAGGAGAACAGAAAGTTGAATCTAGAGCTGTACCAAATCCAGGTGAATTTAAATGTTGTGACTTGTTAGTATTTGGTTGGAATAAGTGTTGATAAGTTGGAGGAGAGGAAAGTTCTAATAAATCAGAAACCCCATAATTTGGTCTATTATTCTTACTAGACGTTGGTTTTACTGCTATTGCTCCTCCCATCCTATTAGTGTTTCTTTCAGCATTATTATTCATGGGGTTCACTAAAGTATCACGAGAAGTTGAAAGTTTCTCTATAAAATTAGGGCCATTTTCTTTATTATTACCGTTATTAATATTATTATTAAAAGCAGTATTCGAGACAGCAATAGACGACGAGTCATCACTGCTCGTATTTGATAAAATATCAGCATCATTTTCATTTGACATTGAAGATAATTCTAATAAAACAGCAGAACTATTTGAAGAAGAGACGGTATCGGAAGATGATGGTTCGGAGGCGGATCCGGAGTCCGAGGCGGAAGAAGAATACTCCGAACGGGAATGAGAAGAAGTTGGAGAAAGTGAATCATAGTTATCATTGTATTGTAAACACTCTGAAGTAGACTCAGCCGAAGTTACCCTAAAAGCCTTCATCTTATCATCATCATTGGAACCAACACCTTCTTTAATATCTACATCAATCATATTCCATTTATCACTAAGTTGACCATCAGAATCCGAATGATCCGGATGATCGTTGCCGTTATGCTTTCCTTGCACTGCATCTGGAACCCATTTCTCTCCTATTTCAGAATCCGATGAAGAAAAGGAAAAAGCACTCATATTTAGTTTATTTTCTTTTGTAGCTTGTTTTGTATGTATAGGACTATTTCTACCTTGTGTTCTTCTGTTGCTCTTCCGTTGAATAAAGTAATACGTCTTTCTTTAGATAGTATACTATTTGAATGATTGATGATGTTACGATTTCCAGCTTTTAGTTAGTTCTATATCTTATATTAGAAAGAATGGCTTGTTTTGAGTGAGAGCCTGTACCAACAAGGAAGTAAAGTATACTTGTGTGCTACTTCTTCCATTTTTTGAAGTAACAGGAAGGGTTCCCTTGCAACAATTGTTTGAAGGGCCCGATTGTGTATTACGTGAGAAATTACCGTATGTATAATTATAAATGATCGTTAACTATTACCACAAAATAACTCTTACGTAGTCTATGGTTCCAGATTTTGTCAGCTGCACGTGAACGACTGAGTAGAGTGCACGATAAAAGTGCCTACAAAAGCATGTAATGTTGTCCCCTTTTTTTTGGCCACTATCTGGGATGTTTGTGACATCAAAAATGGCGCCAGCTTTCTGCGACACAATAATTATATATTTTATTTCTGACCGAAAGGTCCGCGGTTTTCACAATACTCATGCCGTCCACCGCATACAGGACACGGAGAATTATAGACGAGAAGTAAACGTTTGCGTCAGCATGGATATTATATAGTAAAATGGAATGAAATTATCTACTGGATATTATTCAAGAGTTCCCAATAAGGGAAAATCATGTTCTACATGTGCAGATTATTGAATTCTTATAAGATATTATACAGAAGGAAACATCTAAATCCAGGTAACCCCTGTACGACGACGTTCCTTGAATGTAGAATACTAAATATTTATAATTTACTGGGTCTCAAATATTTACGACGGATGAAGAACAGAAATACATGGTGCGATAAGTCAGATATCCATATTTCTATAAGTGTAAAAGGCCTTAACTTTTTGGTAAAATTTTATAAGCTATGAATGAAGAATATCAAGACTTCTATTCTGTAGATATTAGTAACTTTAGATAACCTATTTTCAGCGCGGTCTTATCCTGGTTCTCGTTTCTCCACATTCAAAATGGGACCTACAACTTGACCACAAAATATTTCAGGACACTTCCATATACCTGTAACAAGTCTCATTACGGTAATCTCAAGAAGATCAAAGCTGGAGTGTGAATAACTCCCAGAGAAGCTACATCTTCCACCGTTTTCAAATTTAAGTGTCGCCCTTTACTTGATATATATTTTTTATCCACAAATGTTTAAAGCAATCTTACACAAAAATATGGAAACATTAGACAGATTTAACCTTACTACGTTTAAACAAACCTCATTGTGTAGATATTCGTTATACTCTTCAACTAGATTTCACTGTTTCCCAAACTGAACCCAACGATATAAATCAACACCTCTACCTCACTAAACAACCAACATCAGTAGATAATATAGTATAATCATATCCAAGTTAATGTATACGATGATTTTTTTTTCTTAATCAAGTATGCAGTTAGTATACAATCTCAAATGGAAGGGGTCTATACCAAACGTTTATATCTCTGTCACAAATTCGGTCCATTTAGCGGTCAAAATTTTTAGTTGTGTAGGGCAAACGAGAACTCGCCATGAATCATGTAACTTATTGCCAGCGAGTACTGTCGGTTATGTACAGCATATCAAGGCAACTGATCGTTAAGCTGGACATGGGACATTGAGCTCATTAGTGTGCAGAGAGTTACGGTTTTGCAATCCTATTGAAGAACGATGGATCGACACTTAAGGACATAGGCAATATGAATGCGGTACCAATTTTTTTTATGTCTCTTCTCCTGTAATATATATATATAAAATTGTTCTTCTTTACTGAGACGCTCGTTATTCTTAATGATATTTTCGAAGTTAAAGGCGAAGCGAACAAACTTATATGACGAGAACGCACGATTTAACATTTTACTTATTGAACTTCACCTTTATATTGGGAAGAACAAATGGAGTGACTGATCTTGTTGGCAAACGAACCTCATTATTCATATCCATACCCGCAATACATCATCATGTTGCTTGAAAGACAGTTGGCTTCTCTCTCAAGAATAAGGTCCCTCGGTGCCAAATACCAAACTAGAAACATTATAACGTATCTCCATTCAGGTTCAAGAATTCAAGGTCTGAAAAGAGATCCTAAGACGTACTTAGTTAACCCTCATGGATTATCATATACTGAAGTTGATGGCAAAGCCAATGCCACAGATTCTAAATTTTTCAATGATATTAATAAGAAATTAAATTTGGAAAATTTAAATATTTCCATACCAAATAATATTCTTTTACAATGTTTGACTCATAAATCATTTGCTCATGGTACAAAACCTTATAATGAAAAATTAAATCTTTTAGGATCACAATTCTTGAAGTTTAGAGCTTCAGTTTTCTCAATTCGAAGTAATACTGAACAGAATATTAATTTAAGAGCATTGGGAACTCCCTTTAATAGATCTTTGGTTTCGAAAGATACTCTATCGACATATATAAAATCAATCGGATTGGAAAAATACATCTTTTGGAAGAAGAGAGATTCAAACAGTATAATCCCCATTGATACTGATCAACAAATTGATACTTTTAATGGGGAAGCCACTGTTTTATCTACTATTTTGAATTCAATCATTGGCGCCATATTGATAACTAATGGGGAACAAAAGACTATTGAATTTATTAATACTCTATTGCCATCTTCAACGACATCCTCAAAAAAATCTCCATCTCTAACGACTCCAAGCTTGATTGATATTACGAATGATATGTTTAATAATACAGCTCAAAATGAGAAACAAGTATAGTTCAAATAACAGTAATATAAGAATTTATAAAAGAAAAAAAAGTAATCGTGTAAATATATAGAGTATACCTATGATGTATATAAAGCAAAAACAATCCCATTGGTCTTTCTTTTATATGAGTCCTATGATTTTTTTCAATAACTACAGAACTGCAAAATTTCTGATTGCTTTAATTAATTCTTTTGTACATTTCGCTATGTCAAAGGAAACTCCTGCCAAGCTTTGTTTAAATTTGGTATCAATAATGACATCATTTTCTTGCGGTCCCTCCTTTGTGTTGACCAATTCAGAATTACCCACTAACAATGTCGTCATTCTTGAATTACAATCCTTCAAGCTTGTTACAATCCATTGGAAATTTTCCCTCAGTGTTCCGTCTTCTCCTTCATCATTACGTCGTATAATTTCGTTATGGTTAATGATGAAATCAGTAAACCGTAGCATTTGTTTAATAGTATCCATAAGCATATAACAATCTTTTTCAATATCAATTAGAGAAATATTGGAATATTTGATATTCTCTAATAATTTTTGTACATATTCAATGGTATCCATTGCGTCTGCCTCTATATTGTTTAATATTTCTTTAACAGCATGAGGCTCTTTCGAATGCTTTGTGGAATTCAAATTCAAGGGAAGTTTTTCCTCTTGAATTTGTAATCCCATTTTGATCGTGCCATTGGGTATAATATCATTATTATCTATCAACTCATCATCATTAGTATGAAGGAGCATATCTTTACTTGATAAAGATATCATAGATTGGAATATCTTGTTATTTGACGGTATTTTCCCAACACCACGATTTGTATCATCTTGTTCAGAATTTGTTATATTGAATGATGATTGTGAAGATGAGTTTGCTTTTTGTGTAATCTTCAACGGCTTATCATGTTTTGATTCGTGTTGTTGCTGTGGTGTCGAGGAAGTAGTTGTAGACGTGTTGTTGTTTCCGAACGATGTTCCTTGTATAAAATTTGGAGTCTTGATCAAGTCTTGTTCATTTTCGTTGGTCTTAACACTATCTATTTTCGGATTACCATTGATAATATTTGATTTATAATTTCTAATTTTACAAGCTTCCATTAATGATACAAATGACATGACTAAATCATTCATAGAAGAATTAATAACCATTGGTGGTAATAACGTTAAATGAAGTGTGAAATGTCGTAATGTTGTGATTAATTGTGATAAACAGGCTCGTACCATAATGACTTGAGTTTCAAAAATGGGTAAGTCCACTAAAAGTAATATTCTTGAAAGATTATGTGATAATTTAGAGACCAATTGGAATAAATCTTGCGTCAATTCTGTTGGATTTATTTTCTCTTCCACATTTGAGGAATCAAAGATTTTCATCAATTCATGGAAGTTGTTGAAAAGTTTATATATGATTGTTATAGCATCCCACGGAATCAAACCATTTTTTTCATTGACATATTTGGAAATATCCTTTATATTAATAAACATAACTTCGTTTGTTTTATTTTGCACATTTGATTTCGTTACATGTTCTTGACATTTTTGTATCTCCTGTTGCTTTTTCAAGCGAAGTTCTAATTCTAACAATTTATTTTTTAATTGTTCATTCTCCTTTGATAATTCGTTATTTTTATCAGTTAAATGTGCCATTTCTTTATTGATGTCTAATATAATCTTAGAATCCCTGATTCGTTTTGATAATACAGACGCTCTACGATCATTTGTTGCATCTAAATCGCGTGTATTTTCATCATGGTTATCATGGGTAGTATGATTATTTTTAGTAGGTGTAGTATGTTTATTATTAGTACTAATATTTGTTATTCCTAATCCATTGGAATTTCCTATATCCACCACGGACGTTGTAGAATTAATATAATCATCAATTTTGGAATTTATATGTAAATTTTTAGATTTAATAATCATGGGAGAAAGTTCAATAGGATCTATCATCATATTGTTTTTATTATCGCTTATATTTGAATGTGAATCTGACATATCTTTGCCATTAGTACCATTGTTATGGAATAGATTAGTTGTCAAATGGTTATTGTTAGTGGGAGATAATAATGACGCATCACCTTCATCTTCACCTTCATCATCCGAAGAAGAAGACCAATCAATATTGGCTTTATTTGGTTTCACTAGACTAGTTTGTAAAATTGCTGTTGTAGTTGTAGTTGTAGTGGTAGTGGTAGTGGTAGTTGGGTTTTTCTTATTAGAGTTGTCATTCACAATTGCTTTGGTAGGAGTAGTATTTGCTTTTTTCACATTTTCTTTAGGAGGTGACGGCAGCAAAGTATCATAATGTCTTCTTTTCAATTCGAAAAATACATCATCTAATAAATCATCGAATCTTGATTCAGATAAAGTTGATAATTTTTCTCTTGCTTGATTTCTCTTATTATGAAATTTCATCTTTGGTAAAAGATACCCATTATTTCCATTATTCTTTGTGGAAGTTGATGATTCAATTCTTCGTTGTAATTCATCATAGGCGTCAGTACATAATTCATATAATTGTGGTAATGATAATTTTAGTAATTTACTTCTTGCCTTTTGTGCTCTTTTTGAATTTGATCTCTTATGTGTATCATCATCGTTATTATCATGATGTGACGCAGAAGTATTATTATGGAAGAAATCATTTAAGTTCTTATAATATTGTGATAATTCAGTTTCCATTAACTGTGATGTATGTTTGGAAACAATTGAACTTATTGAGTGGTTTCTAAAAGGATCTTTTGTAGTCATGATTGTTATTATTTGGATGTTTCATCTAGTTTTATATATAGTTGTCTCTTTTTTTTTTTTTGTTGTTTCGAAGGTTGGTTAAGAATCCTTTAATATTTTGTATGCTTTGCTTTGCTTTTTATTTTTTTCCCAAGAACAAATATAATGATAATGAAAGAATGAATATTTTTTCCCTTTTTTTATTTTTCCTTCTTCTCTTGTTTTTTAAGACTGTATTTTATTCTTGATAATATGTGGTGTCTAATCATTCGCAGTCCAATTGTACAAATGTTCAAAATCAATTTCCATGTACCAAAAAAAAAAATGATGAGATTATTATTTCTTTGAGATGTTTCTGTTTATTTTGAGGTTTTCAAATGGAGCGCGTTTCGTAGATATTGTGTCATAAGACAATCAGAAGTTATCAGAAGTTAATTTAAAGTCCTGATCTTGAGTTGTCATGTTATTGTATTGTATTATGTAATTGTTAGTTAATAGTGTATACTTTGATCGACGATATGTAGCTTATCTTTGTTTATTTATGTGTTCAAGGAGAGTCTTTTTTAATCCTTTATCTTATTACAACGTCCAATTATATATTCCATACGGCGGTTCAATTGAAGATGGGTTGATCACTGCTACATATATTCACTCACTCTCACACGTAAATCCTTGTTTTCATTTAAAGCGAAGTTTTAATGGGGATAAAATTAATATAAATTGTACAAATATATATATATATATATATCATTTTTTATATATATTGCCATGAGTGCTAGCGAAAGAGGACTAACGTAAGAAACCTTTTTTCTTCTGTTGTTGGTGTTGTTGTTGTTGAATTGGAGATGAAGATCCTTGATTTGATATTGACATTTCTAATTGATGTTTCTTTTCTTCTAAAGCTTTTAATTGCTTTTGTAATTTTTCCTTCATTTCTTTATGTCTTGCAAATAATTCAGTTTCAGATTTTTGTAATTTTTTCTCCTTTTCAGAAACTTTTTGTTGGAAAACACTTTTCATTTCAGATTCTAATTTAGCTAATTTAGCTTCATGTAATTGTGTTTCCTCCAATTGTCTTGCTTGTGGATCAAATTCTTTAAAGACAGTATTATCTTGTTTAATACCTAATTTAATTAATTTTTCAGATCTATAATTTTCATATAATTCATTATTTGTTCTTTCACGTAATTCTTCCAAATAATTTCTAATTAATAAATCACGTAACATATTAAAATCAGAATGATTACTATTATCTATTTCAATGATACCCCATGGATATTGACGACCTCTTACAGTTTCACCCTTTGCATTTGTCACAAGATTTGTTGAACCAACAATAGCATATGGTAAAGATTCATATAATTTAGAAGCCATTGTTGAAGTTTCATCATCATCTAATTTATAAATTGGTGGTTTGAAAAGTTCAATATTGGAATCGATTAATTGGTGTGTAATTCTTTTCTTAAATTGTAATATTTCATCATCTGTTAGGATATCTGATTTTGAAATAAGTGGTATTAAATTACATTTTTTATGAATTTTGGAACAAAATTCTAAATCTAATGGTTTTAAGAAATGACCAGTTGGTTCAATGAAATAAAGACAAGCATGAATTCTCATATCATCATTATTAATACCACTTATATTATTGATTGAATTACTCATTGATCTATTAATTTTATTTTCTTGATCAAGATATTGATCAAATCTTGAATTAATTTCATCAATTATTGGATTCCAACCATTTGAATTATCAATAGAATCACCGAAACCTGGTGTATCTATGATATTCAATTTCAAAATGACACCATTTTCTTCAATAATAGTAGATGAAGTCTTGATCTTTAGAGCGTTATCGTTTGTTTTTTCGTCATTATCATCTTGTTCATTTTCATCTTCATCTTCAATTTGAGATTCATTATCATTTGTTTCATTTAATGAATCAGTATTTTCCTCACTTTCATCATTATTGTTATTGTTATCATTGAATGTCGAATTGAATAAAGAATTAATTAAAGTAGTCTTACCAAGACCAGATTGTCCAACACATAAGATATTCAAATTGAATCCTTTTTGAATAGATTTCCTATGCCATTGTTTTGGTAAATTAGCAAATCCAACGTATCCATCTAATTGACGATGAATAATTTTCAAATCAGGTTGAGTTGGTACTTCTTGATTATAAACAGCAGGAGAATGATTAGGATAATTATGATCTGGTACATTGTGTAATTGATGTTGAATGTTTGCATCTTCTACACTTGGAGATTGTTTAATGGGTTTTTGTTGATTTGTTACATTAGCAGAGGCAGGAGGAAATGGGAGACCATTACCATTACCATTACCATTACCATTACCATTACTATTACCATTGCCGTAAGTGTTATTGTTAACCTTATCGTTAGCATTAGGGTTGTTGATGGAGAGATCATTGAAATCATCTTCTAATGAAGAATCATGTTCTCTTTTGATATGGATACCGGCAGCAGAATTCATTTCGTTTCGATCTCTTGGTTGTACTGTCAGATATTAGAATAGAATTACGAAGTAGAATAGAGTGTTCTTGTTCGATTGGTTTCTTCCATAAATATTTGTCTCTGTGAGATACCAAACTCTTATTTTGCGTTTGCATATATATGCTAAGTTTTGCTGTTTACATTTGTCTTATTAAATTTCACGCACAAACAAGATCAATCAAGTTGTGAAAAACCACAAATGTGCTTTCACTCACTCACTCACTCTCGATCGATTGCTCGCCGTGAGGGTAACACACACATCTCCTCGCCATAAGAACAAGAATAAGAGTAAGAACAACAGCAAACAGCAAACAGTAAATAGAGCACGTTTGTGAATGATATGATATGTATGAATGCTTGCTGAAATGCAGGGGTTCTTCAGTAAGATTGAACCACATAATAATGTTAGATATATGTATGTGTGTGTGTCTATCCAGTGTAGATACCATATGATGAAACAGAACGTAGTAATGACAGCACTTTGTCTCACAGAACGTACACCCTGGCAGCGCCTGAACATACGTATAGTATAGTATAGTATAGTATAGTATAGTCTTATGGACACTATGCGTACTGTGTGAGTGAATCAACATATACATTATCAAATAACCCACTAAATAATCAATACAATAACATCAACTATATACGTATGCTACTTCTTGCGAACTTATTATCTGGGGCCAACTAAAGCAAACTTTGCCGCCCAGCGAAACACAAAACTTACATGATCGATCGTATCCATATGGGCCCAAGCGGGTATGGTATTATATTCCTCGCCAACTAAAAATTGAAAATCGAAAATTGAAAATTGAAAATGGAATTTTCCAGAATGTGGAAGAACAAAAACGAGAGGTTACCCTCTCTCTCTCACAGAAGGAAATGCCCATTGATTCATTCATATACGCATACGTAGATACATACATACATACATACATACATCTGGGATTCTGGAAAGTTCCTCGAGGTTCTTCCAGCTTCTTCCAGCTTCTTCCAGTTTCTCTTCTTCGAGGCCTCGAGCGTTGAATCTCAAGCCATAACATCCCCCTGTGCGCAGGTTTCTTACTGGCAGCAGCTTAAGTAAGAAAGAGGGACACAGCAGAGCTATAATAACAATAACAGCTTGAATAATTATATATAAACCTCACCTTTCTTTCCTTGAATTTAATCTTGAACATTCTCATTCCTATTCTTATTCAGTTCTTTTTGTTCTCTTCATTTGTCCCTTTTTTAAGATCCCCAGAAAGGTATTCTCCTAGAAAATACTCTTACAACAAAAACACTCATCTAATCATGTCTAAAGCTGTTGGTATCGATTTAGGTACAACTTACTCCTGTGTTGCTCACTTCGCCAATGACAGAGTTGACATCATTGCCAACGATCAAGGTAACAGAACCACCCCATCTTTTGTCGCCTTCACTGACACTGAAAGATTAATCGGTGATGCTGCCAAGAATCAAGCCGCTATGAATCCATCAAACACCGTCTTCGACGCCAAAAGATTAATCGGTAGAAACTTCAATGACCATGAAGTCACCGAAGATGCTAAACATTTCCCATTCAAATTGATCGACGTCGATGGTAAACCACAAATTCAAGTGGAATTCAAAGGTGAAACTATAAAATTCACTCCAGAACAAATCTCATCAATGGTCTTGGGTAAGATGAAGGAAACTGCTGAACAATATTTAGGGTGTGCTGTTAATGATGCTGTCGTTACCGTCCCAGCTTATTTCAACGATTCTCAAAGACAAGCTACTAAGGATGCTGGTACTATTGCTGGTTTGAACGTCTTAAGAATTATTAATGAACCAACTGCTGCTGCCATTGCTTACGGTCTAGACAAGAAAGGTGGTGAAGAAAATGTCTTGATTTTCGATTTAGGTGGTGGTACTTTCGATGTCTCCCTTTTGTCCATCGAAGATGGTATCTTTGAAGTTAAAGCTACCGCTGGTGACACTCATTTAGGTGGTGAAGATTTCGATAATAGATTAGTTAACCATTTCGTTCAAGAATTTAAGAGAAAGAATAAGAAGGATTTGACTACTAACCAAAGAGCTTTAAGAAGATTAAGAACCGCTTGTGAAAGAGCTAAGAGAACTTTATCTTCCTCCGCTCAAACTTCCGTCGAAATTGACTCTTTGTTCGAAGGTATCGATTTCTACACTTCTATTACCAGAGCTAGATTCGAAGAATTATGTGCTGATCTTTTCAGATCTACTTTAGACCCAGTTGAAAAAGTCTTAAGAGATGCTAAATTAGATAAATCTCAAGTTCATGAAATTGTCTTAGTCGGTGGTTCCACTAGAATTCCAAAAGTTCAAAAATTAGTCACTGATTACTTTAACGGTAAAGAACCAAACAGATCCATTAACCCAGATGAAGCTGTCGCTTATGGTGCTGCTGTTCAAGCCGCTATCTTAACTGGTGATCAATCTTCAAAGACTCAAGATTTATTATTATTAGATGTCGCTCCATTATCTTTAGGTATTGAAACCGCCGGTGGTGTCATGACTAAATTGATTCCAAGAAATTCAACTATCCCAACAAAGAAATCTGAAATCTTCTCCACTTATGCTGATAACCAACCTGGTGTCTTAATTCAAGTCTTTGAAGGTGAAAGAGCTAAGACTAAGGATAACAACTTATTAGGTAAATTCGAATTATCTGGTATCCCACCTGCTCCAAGAGGTGTCCCACAAATTGAAGTCACTTTTGATGTCGATTCAAATGGTATCTTAAATGTCTCTGCTGTTGAAAAGGGTACTGGTAAATCTAACAAGATTACTATCACTAACGATAAGGGTAGATTATCAAAGGAAGATATTGAAAGAATGGTCTCTGAAGCTGAAAAATTCAAAGAAGAGGATGAAAAGGAAACTGAAAGAATCGCTGCTAAGAATCAATTAGAATCTATTGCTTACTCTTTGAAAAGTTCAGTATCTGAAGCTGGTGATAAATTAGATGAAGCTGATAAGGAAACTGTCACTAAGAAGGCTGAAGAAGCTATCGCTTGGTTAGATTCTAACATGACTGCTACTAAGGAAGAATTCGATGCTCAATTGAAGGAATTACAAGAAGTTGCTAACCCAATCATGACTAAATTGTACCAAAACGGTGGTGCTCCAGGTGCTGCTGATGGTGCTGCTCCAGGTGGATTCCCAGGTGGTGCTCCTCCAGCTCCAGAAGCTGAAGGTCCAACTGTTGAGGAAGTTGATTAAACAGGAAGAAAAAACAAAATTCTATATAATAATAATATTACAACAACAACAACAACAATAACCCTTCAACATTATAGATCATTATTATTCACCATTTAATGCCCATTCACAAATTATAACAGATTTATATACTTTTACATACTTTTTTATACATATGTATTATAATGCATTCTTAATATAACAAAAATAAATAAATCAATTCTTTTTTGTGATAATAGTTATTCTAATAATAATAACAATAAAAAAATCGAGCAATTACTTGTAACATAGTTTTATTTTGATTGATTGAGCAATTTTTCGCCTCAACAATATACATACTTGCTTGTTCATTTGATGCTACATCTTGTTTCTCACACACACAAATCAGTTTCGCAATTGAAAAAAAATTGAATTGAAATTTTTTGCCATCTCCTAGAATCGAACAAGGGTTTCATCGGCCACAACGATGTGTACTAACCACTATACTAAGATGGCAGTCAATTCTTATTTAAAATATCTTAAAGTGTCCAACACACCTCACAAAAACCCTCCTCAAATTAATACAAAATAGAGATGATCAATTCTAAACCTACATACAAGATATATGATACTATTATAGGATGAAATAAAACAATAGTGGGAATAACAACATATAAACCAATTGAAAAGCAATTAAATGCACTTTCTACCACATTCAAGGCTAATTGGGATCCATCTCACTATTTCCACTCATTCTGGCCCTCAATTAATATATCATTATCCACCAAGTTCAATAGGTAATTCAACTTATAAAAGAAACATCAAAAAGAATAATAATACCTGTGGTGATTCATCTAATGCGAATTCAAATAAAAAGAACCCAAAGAATAATACCACTACCAGTACTTCTTCCATTGAAAATGTTACTGTAGATTTAGAAGATGATGAATTTGGACTCAGTGATAGTGATTTATCAACTGAATATGCATCAGAAAGTGATTCTGACAATGATCAAGATAAATTCGATACTACTAACACCCCTACTGTTAGTATTCCTTCAACATCTAGCGCATCGACTATACAGGAAGAAACAAAACAAGTTTCTGATGATATCACTACCGATGATACCCCAGCTAAGATCGAAGATACTGATGAAGGTGTAAACACTGAACCTGAGGAATTAGTTGAGCCATCGCAAAAGAATGAAAAGGCTTCTGAAAAAGATGAAAAAGCACAGCTACCACAAAAAAAGGACATAAATGATTTTGATGATGCTGCCATAAACAAAAAAAGTAAACCGGAAGATAAGATTAGAATTAAACCTTTACCATTGGATGATAATTATTTCACTGAAGAAAATTTTGAAGATATTAATAAAATATTTGGATTCGATAGTGATTTTGTTGCTGAATTTTGTTCACCGGAGAGAGAAATGTGTAATACTAGATTTGAATTCACTATAGATGAATTATGTTTCTTAGGTTTACCAGTTCATATAGATTCAGATGGGAAATGGAGAAAATCAAGACATTCAAAACGTCGTCAAGGCTCTGTTAAATCTAAAAAATCATCTAGTGGAAGAAGTAGCAGCTCAAATTTTAAGAGAAGTAGGAAAAGATCAATTAGTTTACATCGAAGTAAAAGTAGAAGATCTGAGGACTCTGATCCAGAAGTGGCTGACGACGAAGGCATAGAGAATAATATTAACCAAAATAATAATAATGATATCGTTGACAATGGAGATGATAAGACAGTGGAAGACTCGGTGGAACAGGTTGGTGAATGCGATAAGAATAATTTCGACAAAAATATGAATATGTTCCATGTTTGCTTTATAATGAATCCACCATTAACAGAATATAATAAGAAAACAGATGATATGTATCAATATGTTGTCGCCAAATTATCTTTACTGTTGAGATATGTTCAAGCGAAAGATTCATATGTATCCAAACAATGTAATTTGATCTTAAAGGAACGAGAGAGAGTACTGAAATTTTCCCAAAAATACAAATCAATTAAAGGTAAACATAACAAAGCAAAGTATTTATATCGACGGATATTAGAAAAATCTTCATTGGCAAAATCTTTAACTGAATGTGTCCATAAATTACAAAAAAATCAGATAGCGTGTTTGGATCTAGGTAATAGGAAAATTGTGTCCTTACAAGTTCCTGTCGAGAATGAATTCCAAATACTACCTAATTTCAAAATTACACCGGCCATTGAGAATTGTTATTTGACTTCAATACTGAATAATAGTTTTTTGGAGCGTCTATCTTTAAGGGCCGATGGCTTAACTTCAACAACAACCGGAACCAATGCTGGAACTAGTACCGATTGGCGAATAGAAAATGATGTCGATGATGAAACTAACAGGGGACGAACTAGTAATAATAATAATAATAGATCTAGCAATATAAAATATCAAAGTATATCTGATGGGAAACCAACGAATCCAATGGCACTTAATAGAAACACGGTGGTGACATATTATTCTACAGGAGATTCAGAAATATTAGAAATGAATAATAATGATTTATTAAATTATTCTATATTATTGTTAGATGATCCAACCAATATCATTCAAAGTCTTGAAGAGTCATCAAATCAAGATGTGCTAGGTAATACGATTCTTCGACACCTTGTTAAACGGATGCAACCGAATATTCCAATAAGAAATTATCAATATATTATCGACGAGGTATTGGGATCAGGGTTTAAATCGGGAATAACTGATAATACAATACAATGTAACATTTTAAGATCATGTACATTACATTTAATTTATTGGAGGTATGCTAGAGTTATTTTACCAATAAGTTCCAAGAGTTTTTATATCGTTTCACCCGTTTCTTCTGTATCTTACTCCAAGGAGAATGAATCCAAATTTGTTACTGATTCAATTTCATTCAAAGAGAAATTTCCTCTGTTACCAACTCTAGAAAATATGTTAAGTATAATTTCTAATAATGGTACTGGGAAAGTTGAGTGTTTCAATAATATTATTCCAACTCGGGAGCACAAGCCTACTTATTTAGGCGCACTAGCATGGTTAATTAGATATGGATACGTTACACCGTTATTAAGCTTTATTTATATTAGAGTTGATAAGAAAATTAAAATGACAGTAGAAGAAGATTTGGAAAGAGAAGGGTTTAAGAAGAAGAATGCTAATGGACTTCAAAGGAATATTAATCGAAGTAGTATGGATAATGCAGTTGATCAAAAAGAGATGAATACTGATAATGACTTAAATCAGATGACTGAAACCTTTGGTTCGAATGTTACCATTGATGAAACATTGAAGAATACTAGTATTCCGAATGAAAGGGGAAGCAATTTGAATGATGGACAGAATGATGATAATATGAATGATGATTTACATTTCGAATATGATGACCCTGAGTTACAAAAGGACTATACGATAATATTAGATCCTGAAAGAGCTACTGCGATTGAAAAACGATGGATTTTCAAATGTATTGCTGATCAGCCTCCTGATGTCCAAATCTTATTTAATAGATTACTTAAATACTTTAATGGGAAAGTTCCAATGGAATTGGTACTAACCAAAGAAGGTATATCTAGGAATGAATTGAAAAAGCTATTTAACGTCATGGACAAATATTTGGTTGAAGTCCGTCATTGGTAAGTTTTTCGCAACACTATAGAAGCAGTGAAGATCATATCAAAAAAAAAATATTAAATAAAGTAATTCATTGACAAAATAGGATACATAGTCTATATCAAAAGAGTATTTAGAAAATGATATGTAATTTTTTGCCTTCGACAAATCCTAAAGTAGGCAGAAGTTTGGAGAAGAAAAGAATATTATTGAGACATTTTGATGTTTAGCCTTTGTATTCGATATGAAATTCCTTCAAAGTGACATAGTTTCTCACTACCCCACCAGAGACAGCAAATAACTTGAGGGAAAAATAGTGTAATTTTATTGGGAAAATTTGAGATGTAAACATTATGATTTAGAAATCTTTCATTGTTGAGGTTATTCTTTTCAATATTTTACTATGTTCTTCTAATGAAAAAAAAAAATATAGTAAAGTATTGAAAAGAATAAACCAAACAATGTGATTAAACATTGAGTGAGAAATCGTATTGAATACTGAAAGTAAAGACCTTAACTCAATTATATTTTTTCATATTCTTTCCTTTTCTTTTTGCTATTAGTCAGCACTGGATTGTGCTTAGACCACTTACTTTAGTCAACCAAACGTTAGCATAATGACTGGAACCAGGAACCTTTTTCTGAGGATGACAACGGAAAGGAGTCTTTCGACAGGACCGAATACCCAACCCTAAGGCTAAAGTAGATTGGTCCTCCGTTTATCATAGAGGCAACAGTTGATTCTCCTTTTGGTGTAATATTTTACGTTATATAATAAGGATGGTAATGATAGATACGAAAATAAATAACACAAGGGCATATAAGCCGTTTATATAAGTAGTAAACCTTATTCTACAAAGATTAGGGGTAAAGTCTTCTATTTGAAATCCTTTTTTCTTACGTTGGGGTGTAACAATAAAGTGGGGACCCGACTATCTGGAGGAGTCATAAATGTTAAACTAAAGAAGATACCTTTAAAGATCAAAGATGTGAAAGAAGGGCTTACTCGCATTTAGTATATTGTTGTTCTGACACAATTCCATATGAGGGGAAACCTATCCTGTGCGGGCCTTTCTGAGAGCGGAGAACAAGAAAATGGGGATTACGTATAATAACCGGAGTTGGTCACAAAGACAACAGACGTCACCTCAACAATGAATGTAAAATAGGTAAGACCAACGTTGCTGTACTAAACGTAATGTATTTTTAACCAGCTTTTATGTGGAGGGGAGATTGTCAAATACCCACATTTGTACTAGTGGACAGGATATTATGTCAGAAGGAGTTAAAGATATAATCAACAAAATTCTGCTTCCTGTGTCATCCAAATGGACCCAAATAGACAAAAAGCTTTTAGGGGCCCGTGAAATACTAAGAAGGTTCTCGGTATTCTAGTTTTTGTTAATGAATAACAGGAAGACTGAGACACAACGTGACCAAATTAAACCACGATGTTTTTTTTTCTTTATTGGGGTTTTTGTTTAGTTTTGAATATTGAAAAGGAGCTTACAATCACATTGAAATAAAGCATTAACAGAAAATTTATAAAACCCAATTCTAAATAAAAACTATTCAATTTGTTCTTTTACTTCTTCATCTCTTTTAAAAGCTTGAATATCTATCATTCAAAAACTAATAATCTTAACTCTGGGATCATATTCACCACTATATAACTTAGGCTACCAAAACAGGTCAAAAAGAGAATTAGTCTCAATACTATATAGCCTTAAATGTTGGAAATTATTGAACGAAAAAGGGCTCGAAAAAGTCAATATGAAGGGGTTAGATATGTAAAAGATATATTTTTACCTCTAGGGCAGTTATATATATATATATATGTGGAAAGATAAGATTACAGTGGAGTAGTTTCCCTTTGTAACCATTTATATTCATCTGAGTTTACGTCAAAAGATTCTTTCAAGTTATTCCATATCTTTTGGTGATACCAGTTGATTTGGTTCCTTTCTTCGTTGGTCAACAACGTAACATCAATTAGTTTAGAACAGTATGGGACTAAAGTCAAATTTTCAAAGGTTAGAAATGGAGTTCCATCGAATTGAAGACCTTTAATCTTCTTAACGCAAACATCATTTTCAATTCTAATTCCGTAACAATCATCTTTATAATAACCAGGTTCATTACTAACAATATTCCCTACTTTTAATGGTATTTCTGATCTAGTACCAATACCAATGGGACCCTCATGAACATTCAAAAACGAACCAATACCATGACTTGTCCCATGTCTGTAATTCAATCCATTGGACCATAAATGTTGTCTTGCAATGGCATCCAATTTTTCTCCAGATGTACCTTCAATGAAAATAAATCTCTCCAAAGAAAGATTACCCTTCAATACCAAAGTATAATTCCTTCTTTCCTCGTCAGATGGTTCAGTGAAATGAATAGTCCTTGTAATATCAGTAGTTCCTTCGAGATATTGACCACCTGTGTCACATAAATATATTTTCGTTGGATCAATTATGGAAGAATTCTTTGCTGTTGGTGAATAATGAATGATAGCTGCATTAGATCCACTCGACGAGATTGTTTCAAATGAATTTCCCATGAAAGTGGGTTGAGTTTCCATTCTTAAACTACGTAAATATTCTGCACCTTCATATTCATTAATAGTAGTAACGTCGTCCGTGATGGATGGTGATAATAGATTCTTTTCTAACCATGCAAAATATTTTATTATCGACAACGCATCTTTTCTTTGAGCAATTCGGGCATTAGAAATTTCTATGGGATTCTTCACTGCCTTTAAAGCTTCAATTATTGATGGTATTATTTGTGATTTGTGTGTACACTCTGAATTTGCAAGTGGAATAGATTGAATTAATTTCCAGGAAGATGTTTTAGGAGCGAAAACTGGATAATCAATTTTCGTAAGATGAACCCAAATAGAATTATAAGGTTTCACAGTGACATTATTTTCTTTTAGATATTGTAAAAGCTCTTTCGATATAGGATTGTCGGTAAACAATACGATCTCATTTTCATGTATTATCAAATATGAGAAAAAACAAGGATTATATGCAATATCAGATCCACGTAAGTTTAAGAACCAACAAATATCATCTAGAGCCACAACAATTAGCGCCTTATTTGTGGTACCGTTAGAGGGATATTTCTTCCTGATATATTCAAAGACTCTTTTACGCTTGCTTTCGAGATGCTCCCCATGAAATTGGAAAGGTAATAGAATCAACTTGTTCTTGGGTCTGATAGGTTTTGGTTCGAAATCATTCCAAATAGAGTCAATTAAATTTCTGTCTACAGGTTTTAATTTAATTGAATTTGTGTCGGCAGTTTCTCTCAGTAGTTGCTTGAATAATGTAACACTTTCATAACTAATTAATTTCGGATCAATCCCTATGCTCAACGGTTCTTTGTTGTTGGTATCGGCCATTTCTTTCACTTTCTTGATACACCATTCTTGCCATGTGAAGTTATCTGTACCCTGCTTGATTAGTTGCCAATTATGGTCCAATTGTTTACCTGCTTGATTGAAATATCTCCCATCTGTACTTAACGCAGCAGCATCTCCATCACCAGAATGATTCAACGATCTTGTAACGCAAGCAATACCGGCAGAACCAGAAAAGCCAGATATAAATCTCCTTCTTTCATCAGCGACAGAAACGTATTCAGATTGATGCTCATCTTGACTTGGCACTATATAACACACCAAATTTTCTTTTCGCATTTCATTTCTTAAAGCTTTCAATCTCTCTGTAGTATCTACCTTTTCGACTTCATTGGTAGAAACCAATGTGTTTGCATCGGAAGAAGGAGAGGACGAGTGAACAGTGGAAGAACATTTCCGTTCATTCTTATCAGACAAGTAAATTCTTTTCCTTTGCTGTGAATGCGTGGTTAAACGTCTCAACAATATTCTTGATTGTCTGCTCTGCCTATTGTTAAAGAATAGGGATCTGCTAATGGGACAATGATGAGATGAAGAACATGAACCGAACAATCGGTCTGTTTGTCTTGTGGTACGTGTATTTTGTAATTGGATCATTATTGATCTGACTGGGTTATAACTTTTAATGATCATTGGAAGATCCGTTCTTTCATCAATCAACGTGAAAGTAGCATTTTTAGCAGTGTAACTTTTTTGTAGATCAAGCATGACTACATTTCTTATACTTATACTGCAAAGAGAACTAACTGCACCCTGGTTCCCTTGGTTCCCTTGGTCCCCTGGCGACCAACCGTTGCCCCTGACAACAAGCTAACAAATTCTCGAGGAAAAATTTTCTGAAATTTTTTTGAAATTTTTGGAAAAATTGCGCTCCGAAATGCGCAGTGGAGCCTCCTGGTCACGTGAGACTTTTTTTGTTATATGAAAAGACATGTAGCACGATATTTTGATTTCAAGTTCAAAGTTATATATAGTGATGGTTATGATTTGGATTAAAAGCCAAGGTATTTCAGTTATATCTCAACCCAAGGACAGATAAAAGGCAATTTCATAACTTCAATTTTATCGCGATATTTGTTTTCTAGTTGCTATTTATTGTATTTTTTTAGCTGATAGAACTCTAAGAACATTCAGTGTATTTATCTCTTTTCGGCCGGTTTGCACTGCTCTTTAAACTATTATTGCAAAACATTCCTACCCATAGGCGTTTGCAGGAATCTCAAAATATACTCCTCAAATGGATGAACGTTCTATCAAGCGATCTATTCTCAGTACGTCTGCTGACGAGAAAAGAATATACAAGTCAAGAATTCAAAAGTTTTCCAAATCACATAAATTATACGTGCTATTTTTCATCTCTCTAGCAATATTACAATTCATTGCTATCGCTTTCTTCATTAAGGGATTCCTATTGACCAGAAATGTTTTAGAAAATGTATCCACATTAAATGATTACACTTCAATACTTGAATCAAACCCAATATTTAATAATCCATCTGATATTGCGAAATTCGATAAAACCGTAATCGTAGTCATTGATGCCCTAAGGTTTGATTTTGTCATTCCAGTTGATGAATCCAATCCAAATTACAATCCAAATTACCATAACAATTTTAAAGTCATGTATGATCACTTCAATGAGACATCAAGTGCTGATTCCTCGCTATTATTGAAATTTATAGCTGATCCACCAACAACAACATTACAAAGATTAAAAGGTTTAACGACGGGCTCATTACCCACATTTATAGACGCTGGTTCGAATTTTGACGGGAGTGTCATCGAAGAAGATAACCTAATCAAACAGATGTATTTGAACAATAAGACCGTATATTTTGTCGGGGATGATACATGGGATTCATTATTCCATCCATTCTTATCATCAAAGAGCCAACCATTTGAATCATTGAATGTTTGGGATTTAGATACAGTTGATAATGGTGTCATCTCATATTTTGAAAAGGAACTTATATCGAAGAAAAACAACCAAAAAGAAGAAAAAGAATGGGATGTATTGATTGGTCATATGTTAGGAATGGATCATGTAGGTCATAAGTACGGTCCTTCTCATTTTTCAATGAAGGATAAACAATTACAACTGAATGAGTTCGTCACTAAAGTTATAGATTCACTAGATGAAGACACTTTACTTGTTGTAATGGGTGATCATGGTATGGATCATACAGGAAACCATGGCGGCGATTCTCAAGATGAATTGGAAAGTACTTTGTTTTTATTTTCGAAGAAACAGCAAATGTGGAATCTGGATCCTGATAATCAAGAAACTTTATACAACGTCAATAAATTGGGGAAACATTACAGACAAGTAAACCAAATCGATCTTGTACCGACTTTATCATTACTTACAGGATTACCTATACCATTTAATAATTTAGGTTGGCCTATTAAGGAAATTGCAAAGAATTTTGACGAGGATCGCTTTTATACAAAGGCTATCTTAAATCAATTGGAGAGGTATACACATACTATAGGTATCGAACCACCCACCCAAGAGAAGAAAAGATTATTAGAAGAATTATGGCAACAAGCTCAAAACGATACCACGTTGGGTCATGATTATCAAATTGAGCTATTACAATTATACAGAGACCTTTGGACGAATTTCGATTATTATAGTATAGCCACAGGAATATGTCTCTTAACTATATCTGTTATATTATTAGTTTCAGTGACAAATTTAATTCCATCCATTGTAGTAAATCAAATGGTATCAGAATTTGTACCTTCAATCATTATAATGACTCTAATATCTAATGTCTGTTTCCATGGTGTTTATTATGTGTTCCATCAACCATTGTTCATTAATAATTACATATGGGGCACTTTGTTTGCTACATCAATCGGTATCATACTGGGTATATGTATCCCAATTTTTGACCGTTATAACTTGAAATGGTTATTTACTAGAGTCATCCAAGATTTATTATCAGATTATTGGTCTCGTATTGCTGCCACATTCTTAATAATTCATTCGTTGTTGTTTACATCAAACTCTTTTACTATATGGGAAGATAGAATTGTCGGTTTCCTAATAATAACTTTCGGTATGTTAACACTTTATGAGTTTGTTTTTTTACCTAATAGACAATCAAGCAATAATAGTGGATTATTGACCGCTACAATAAGTGAAAATGAAGGTACAACATCGGGAGTTAATGCATCTACGGCGAATTCTAATTCCTTACCTATAACAAGATTTGCGAGATTGTTAGGTGGATACCATTCAATTACGTTAATCATATGTACCAGATTAGCTTCTTTAATAACTGTTTGCCGAGAGGAACAAGGAGAATATTGTGTACCCACTTTCACCACGAAAAATAATTATTCCCTGTGGTGTCTATCGCTATGCTTTTTGATTATATTCATGATTCCTGCATGTATTAAAGGATATTATAATTTATCCTCATCTTATCAGGCTGCTGCACCAATCTGGATCGACGTGTTTCTAAAAGGTGTTCTCTTTGTTAATTTCTTATATTGGGCAATCACTGGCTTTGAAAATACTATACCAGAATGGCAGTATGATTTGAAAATTTTCAAATTAACCATCGCCCGAATTGTCACAGGGTTTAGTCTTATTGCATCCAACGTTGGTTGGATTATGGGTCCTCTTTGTATTAAATTAAATGTTCACAACACTGATGTAAAATCTCATCAAGCAACCATTTTAGGTTATACAAACATTTATGGATCTCAATTCTTCCTGTTAATAATCAATTCATTAATGAGCATAATCCTTTTCATGAAACCATTAGCCCAATTATCATTATTTTTAATGTGTAATCAAACTCTTTCCATTTTAGAAATCATTGATTTATTAAAATTAAGAGAAAACATTATTGGTCCCGTGGTATTAGCGCTTGTTTCTTATCAACAATTTTTCACAACTGGTCATCAAGCTACCATACCATCAATTCAATGGGATGTTGGATTTATTTTAAGTGACAGTATTACATTCCCCCTGACGCATTTATCCTTGGCATTAAATACATTTGGCCCACAAATCATAATAGCGTTAAGTGTTGCATTATTAACGTTATGGAAACAACCGCCAGATGTTTTAAAACCACAAACATTATTGGGTAGAATTGTCTCTAATTGTGGTACATTAATCATTTATAATACAATATTGTGTCTAAGTTCCTTTATTTGGGTGACTTATTTCCGTCGACACTTAATGGTATGGAAAATTTTTTGTCCAAGATTTTTATTTGCTTGTGCTTCATTAATTGTTACGCAAATTGTTATTACATTTGGTACTATTGCATTTGCAAGTGAGAGACTGATTCGAAACATTAATGATATCTTTTGGAAATGAGCCGCTCGATACATACATACGGTAGCATCCGTAAGTAAAGTATTTATTCTACAGTTTTTATTTAAGATACAGATAGACAATTATTCATAAAGAAAAAGAAAATCATATTATTGATTACAATTAATATATAATGTGTAATGTTACAACTTGTATAATGACATCTGGAGCATACAATACTCAAGTGTACCGGTTTATCAGGGACCTTCGATTTCTCATTTTGTAAACCATTTAGGATTTTACGGCACATCTAGTGGTAAGTACCAACAATTATTCATGAATTCAGCGTCATTTTTTCCCCATTAAGTTCACCAGATCCAGGCTCTCTTTGGTTATAGGGTGAGAATGTAGTACATTCATACTAGCAGTCCCGATCAGTCCAGACTAATATCACAAGAACAATCTTGATATATTTCCTCCTCTTAACTGATTTGATTCGATTAAAATTCTTCGGTAACTGCCAAGAAATCCAATCTTCCTATTTGGGATATCGTTAGGGATTCATAAAGATATACTTGCTTACTGAATTATGGATAAGACCGATTCTAAAGACCACACAAGAACATTGTGCCATCAGCAGATCTCTTAAAAGAAGACGTTGTCTAGATCACCGAAGTCATCATCGAAGTTAGTATTAAATTGATCGCTACTACTTTTACCATTACTATTACTATTACCAGTATTACTGGTTGAGTTTTCTGTAGAATTAAAATCGTCAAACATATTATCAATTAAAGCTGTAGCAGTACCAGATTGTTCTTTTGCACTGTTGGTTTGGTTTGGTTGTTGCTGTTGTTGCTGCTGCTGCTGTTGCTGTGATTGCTGCTGCTGATGCATCTGTTGTTGTTGTTGTTGTTGCTGCTGCTGTTGATTTTGTTGTTGTTTTTGCAACTCATCCTGCGTTCTTTTCAATTCTTCTTGTTGTTCTAATTGTAAATTCTTTTGCAATTCGGTTTGTCTTCTTTGTGATTCTGCAGCCATAGTTGCTAATTTCTTCTTGATTGCAAAATAGTCATCCCAGTAATTTGTAGGAGCTTCTCTTGTATCCTGTCTTAAAGAACTGGAAAATTCATCTTTATAAATGACCATTGTATTCTCTTGTGACCTTAATTTGAATTTATCTGTATATTCCTTTAAGATCTTATCATTGAGTTCCATATTGTTTGAATTATTATTGTTCAATTGTAATAATTTATCTTTGAAAAATTGATTCTCTTGGTCTTCACTTATTATCAGTTCTTCGGTTTCCTCTTGTCGTTTTAATTGGTTCAATTCGATTATTTCGGAGTTTAATTTTTGTTCTAATTGACTTACTAAAGAAGCTTTATTTTCATTGTCGATACCAGTTGATATGACTCCATCGGTAAAATATAATGGAGTGGGTATAATTTTATCA
Source organism: Naumovozyma dairenensis CBS 421 (assembly GCF_000227115.2). Taxonomy (NCBI): domain Eukaryota; kingdom Fungi; phylum Ascomycota; class Saccharomycetes; order Saccharomycetales; family Saccharomycetaceae; genus Naumovozyma; species Naumovozyma dairenensis. The sequence goes on along the minus strand of NC_016486.1, from coordinate 56,110 downwards.
TTGGGTACTAAACTAGTAGTCAAGACGGTCATTAATTTTGAAGATTCAATGAAATTCTTCAAAATGTATTGTCTGAATGATATGGTATCACTTTCATCATGAACTATTGAAGTTGATGGTTCTGCTTTCAATCTATTTGATTCAAAGAGTGAGTTGTTTAATTGGAGTATGGGGCCTACTCTTGGAACATTTTGGAATTTTGATTGTTGTTGTTGTTGTTGCGATTGTTGTTGCTGGATTGGTGTCTGTTGTTGTTGTTGTTGACGGAAGGACTTAGAATGGGCAGACCGGCGTGGTTTCTTGACAACCGCCATAATGGAATAAATGATATAGTATGGTATGATATGTTATCTCTATATGAATGGTTATTGTTGATGATTATCCCTGGTTGTTGTTTTCTGCTTTATATATATATTCTTTTCTTTCAAATTATAGAATTTCATTGTTTTAATTCCCAGCGCTTAACATATATATATAGATATCGTTACTATAAACAGGATAACATAGTGTAAAGCCAAAAAACGAGCGACATAGTATTAGCTAAAGCCATCCATATGAACCTGTTTAGAGAGTATTTTAATGGTTGGGTGGAGGTTATATTTAATTAATAAGTACGTGGTCTATAGTTTCTCTATCCAGAAGAGTGTTTCTTTAGAAAAAAGGGGAAGGATTTCCATGGTCTGTCGCAAAAAGAACACAATCTTGAGGAGGGGTTTAGAAGAAAGTTATTTTATTGAAATAATCAATGAAGATAGCAAAAGGTTTTTGGCACGAGATACACCTAAACTGTATGATTTACCTTATTACCATTGTCATACAGATGTTCCTAATGGAAATAAAAATTGTTGAAAAGAAACAATATTATATTAATTGATCATGAAGAAAAAGAACGAATCTAAGAAAGAATTGATCAAATTGTATTTGCAAGAGAATAAACTCCCATTGGTACTTTTTCTTCCCACCCACTCTGAAGAACTACGTAAACTTGTTTGTCCCTCCATGCAATTTATACCTACATATGTATTCTTTAGGCTAAGCCGGTTCTAAGATACCTATATTCTAACTATTGGATACCTTTTTAAATTCTACAGTACTCAGGATAATATCAAGCCATCCTATATGTCTCCTGGTTGTTCTATTAGGTGTGGGTGAGTCCATCAAAAACTACCCGAAAGATGAGACCCGGTGGACTAGACGTAACCGTTAGTTTACCTTTTAAGCAGATGGTACTTTTCCTTGTGTTCGTTATAAACTATATTCTAATCAAATTCTTTGCTTATAGAGTGGAATTATAGGTGCCTGAAGGAAATTAGAAAGACTTATAGACTGCCTCAAAAGAGGAGCTTTTGAATACACCAGAAGAATTTTATAGCCCTATAGTTTTCTTTAGGGAATTCCTCCCCGAATTAAATATATGTATGGGCATTTCATTATGTCCAATGGAAAACAAAATAAAAGTTTCTCAAAGATAACAATCTGTAAAAGAAATAAAGTACGTATAAACCACTCTTGAATATATTTATGACCATTAGAGAATGAATAGTTTATTAATGTGTTTTTTCAGTGTGACGCGGGAAGCTGGCACTTTCTTGCTCACCTGACTGGAGGGAAAACCAATCAACAATCGCACTTGTGAGTATTATACATATATATATATATATAGCGAGTATTAATTATTAAGTTTAATTGTTCTTTAGTATTAGTACTTTAATATATATATACATATATAAGTATGGGTTTGAATTGTTCCTGACAATCACCTCATTTAGAAAAAAGGATTGTTTAATATAGTAGAGACTTCTTCAGAATGAAGAGTCCCGAGCATTCAAGGTATATTTTTTTTATATCAATACTCTTGGGTATTTTCTATTTTTTAGGACGGAATCATTTTTTTTCAACTTCATTTCCTCATTTGAATCATCATTATCATCATCACTATATTCATCTTCTAATAAGGAACAAAGATAATAATCTTTGATAATGTTTACATATTCCAAAGTATCCAAGAACATTTCTTCATCGTCATGATCATTGATAGCTAGAGATAATAATTTATCATCAATGGTTGCTTCAGTTTCATCTTTCTTCTTATTGTTGTTCTTTTGAATGGTACTGAAACCGATTGTATTATTGCTGTAGTTGTTATTGTTGTTGTGATTATAATAAGAGTTGTTAGTACCTGCAACTGAATTTGTTCTATCATATGCAACGTAACGAGGAGTAATAATTGGAATGATGCAATGAGGTGAAGAAGAGGTAGAAGTAGCTGTAGGTGGGTTGAATGAAAGTGGTGGTAATGTGAAATTACTAGTTGAGTTAGAACCATTGCCTTCCATAACAATGCTTTGCATTTGCGTTTGCATTTGCATTTGCATTTGTTGTTGTTGCTGTTGGATTGGTAACTGTGGATGATGAGTATGATTGAAGTTATTTGTTAAAGATGGCAATTGCGGATATTTTGTTAATATTATTGGTGTTTGTTGTTGTTGTTGTTGTTGTTGTTGTTGTTGCTGCTGCTGTGGGAATGAAGATGATGATGTTGATGAAGGAGGTGCTTGAACATAAGATGATTGATAGGATGCTGTATTGCTTGTGTTTGTGTTTGAATGATTTAATATATTTCTCATGTTACTTGATAAACTTGTAAAGAAGTTAACAGCATTAGCAGCGGTGTGAGAATTAACTTTCGTATTATTATTATTATTATTATTATTATCATGTGGGATTATAGTAGTATTTTGCAATCTATTACTCAATTTTGAAGTATAAATTGGGTCGAATGAATTTAATTCATTAGAAACGAATTGATTCAATGGTACCAAGTGTGGTAGTACAGAAGTCGTGTTTGTATCCTTTGTGATAAAGTTCTTCTTTTTGGATCCAATCTTAGGACCTCTTCTTTTCCTTTTAATGGAATTTGATTCCAAATGAGTCTTTAAATGCTTTTTCAAATCTTGTGGTCTTTTAAATTTCTTGGTACAAGTGGAACACTGGAATGGTTTCAAAGGGATATGAACTCTTAAATGAGATGTAATATGATCTCTTTTATCAGTCTTTGTACAACAATTTTCCCATTGACAATTTAATTGTAGATTCTTTTTTGATTTTCTACCGACATGATCTTGACATAAGTGAAGATATAAGAGATCAGGTTGATTGAAACTTTCATGACAATCGCTCCATTTACAAACCAATATATCGGTGTTATTATTAGTTGTAGCGGCGGCGGCATTTGTCATCGTAGGATGGTCTTCTTCAGCAGACGGAGAAGAGGTCGATGACGATGATGATGACGGATGAGAAGGAGGAGATGCTGCTGAAGATGGAGGACTTAAAGTTGTTGGACTTGGATGGGAATCTGCATAAGAGGAAGTGCTTGTAGTGGAATCAGTTTGAGAAGATTTTCTTTCATTGTTAGGAGAGATTGGGAAAGTCGTACCGATGGATTTTTGTTGTTCATTATGATGAATATAATGTGGAGTAACATTTCCTTTAGGAATGCTTGAAATGGGTTCAGTCATCATCATACTGATTGGAACCGCGGTAGGAGAGTGAGATCGAGATGCAAGCGAGGTTGCGTTACTACCATGATTATGGTTATTAGTATCTCTGTTGACAGGGTAGCCATTTGGAGATGACCTTGGTACGTTTGTAACATCTGCATTTATTGTTGTTTGATTGGTATTGCGCTGGGAATTTCCTCCTGCTACTGAATCGTTATTCAAAAGGTCTTGCAAAAGGACGGCCATCTTTTGAATATCTTTGGTTTTTGCTCGAAAGTCTCTCTTGGGATATTATCGTGTGACGCAGTTTTCTTGAGTATCTGACTTCTTGACCTATAAAGTTCACTATTTCTTATGGAAAAGTTCTGTTCTGATGATAATAGCAATAATAATAATTATAACAGCTGGAAATTATTACTATTACTTATCACCATTACTATCATTACCATTAGTACAGACAGACGGCGCAGTTCTTTTTTTGAGAAAAACCTTTGAAAAAAACCCAAAAATTCCAGGGTGTCTGGGTGAACTGGTGCACGTGGTTGAATTAACAAACCCTAAGGGCTTGTTCCAGCATTTTTGTTCCTATCCCTAATAAAATGTTGAATAAAACCCTAAAGCCATTATCACGTGGTTTGGAGGTGTAGAAATGTCTTTCGGAAGTATATGAATCATTTTTCACAACATCAATACAAACTACTACTGATGATGAGGATGATGATGATTGATTAATTGATTGATTACCATAAAGAGAACACTACTATGGTTTATTTATAGAAGATTGGATGAAGTGTGGCCAACCATAAAGATTATTTAGAATATCTGTCGTCAAATATCATATAATATCATATTTCTATTCGATATATATGCTGCTTTGAAAATAAAATCATTCCCCTACATCCAGAGTATTTCTAGAGAAACAGACAATTACACTATTCATTAGTTGTCGCAATAACACAATTTGAAAGTATATAAGTTAGATTTGATTGGAGAATATACCAACCTACAATATTTTAGAAGAAAACAACAACTGCTCACTTATTACAAGATAATAATGCCTGAGAATAAAAAATCATCTACTACGTCATTACCTTCATCTCATCATCATCTAAAAAATTTAAAACAACAAGACAGAAATAGGAACCTTATAAACTTAGTAATAGATTTAATTAATAATAACGATCATGTTGCTCTAGCATATATTGCAAGAAATGATGGTATCCCTCCGCAATTAAGACATCTGGTATGGCCCATCTTACTTAAATATCACCCAATGTCCATATCTCCAAATATTGATCCAAATACTGTCACTTGGGACTCCATGACAAATAAATATCATGTCATTGAGAATTCAAATAATATAAGTATCAATTCTCATACCTCAAGGAAAGTAGCTTCATTATCCTCTTCATCACCTTCTCCTTCTTCTCCAGAAGTAAAAGAGAAAACAAAGGATCCAAATACGAAAGATTTAGAATCAATCATCTTACATGATTTGAAAAAATATTTCCATTACAAGAAAACTAATTCTCATAATAAAATAAATCATTCAACATCAAATGTATCTAATGATACCATGACCTCTCCTTCACATAACAATAATAACAATGAAAATAGTAACGATACGAAGTTGATACCGAATATTAATGATGAAAATGAAGTGATAGATTTATTGAAAACAGCTATACTAAACTTCTTATCTAAATGGTCAAGAATATTTAATTATGAACTGGGATTAACTTGGATTGCATTAGGTTTAGCTGAATGGTGCTCTCCATGCAACTCTGACAATGATGACAGTAATAATAATAATGATGATGAACTCGGTCCTTTATTATTAACTGGGAAAAGATATTATCATCAAAAAAACAAACTTTTAATGATATCTAACCATCATAATAATCATAACAAAGAATCGAAAGATGAGCGCTCCTTATCATTAAATTATTTGTATCAAGAATATCCACTACCTAATCATATCCGAAAGAGATTAAAATTAAATGATAAAAATTCACATCTTTTCAATTTCGATCAACTATTTGAAAGGCTATGTCTAATAATTTTGAATTGCCCGGATACTAATTTAGCAAACACAAATATTAATAATGATTTCCCTCCAATTGATAAAATTTCAAACTTAACAAATTATTTCCCAATCCTTTCTGGTGGTGATTTATCATTCCAAACTCAAATCTTCTTTAAAGTATTTTCATCCATATTACCAGAATTATATCAACCTTTAACGGAGGAAAGTTCTTTACAACCAACTACAATCAAAAACAAATGGCTTTATTGGTGGTTGAAATTTTCAGGTGCAAAAGCTTTACAAAGACAAGATAGAGGTAGATTATGGGATATATTATTAGGTTGGAGACCAAAACCAACAGTAGAATCAATCAATTTCTTCTTAAATTATAATACCAAGAAATTTGATCAACTTTATTCAACAACACAATATCAACTTATAGAACCATTTTTGAAGAAAAATGACCCATTTTGGTTCCCTGATTTGGATTCTGTCGCAATGGGATCTAAACAATTTCCCTACGATTATAACATCTTCAAAGAAATTCTATTTAGAAATAGATACGATGGTACAAATTCCAAAAATTCAAGCACAAACACGATGAATACAAACACAAACACAAGCACAACAACAACAACAACAACAATAGCGGCAAATATTCCAATGATACCGTATTCATTGATTGACCCTCATATTGAATTAATTTTTATCTATATTGCCATCCTACAATATAATGAATTTAAACTATTAGAATTTGAAGAAACTGAAATTTCAGAATTCTTAAGTAATATTCCAATGTTATCCAAGACAGATGATTTCAATTTTAGAAAATTATACGATCCAGATTCTTTAAATATACCCACGCCATCCACCATTATAAATCGGAGTACAACTACTACTACTACAACTACTGCGACATTACCACCAAATGATAATTTATTTTCACAACCTTTAAAACCTACTTCAATCAACGCAAATGATAATACAAATAGTAGTAATAACAACATCGCTACATCGACAACTTCATCAGCATCGGCTTCGTCTTCTCATATGATGATAGAATTAGGCAATGATGGTAAGTCTTCTCATTCATTTAATAATATTTTAAATAATGCCGGTGATATTTGGAGGAAATGGTTATATAGAGAATTGGAAGAAACTTCAACAAATGATTGATTGATTAATTCGGGCAAGCAAAAAATACCATACCATACCATATATACATATTTTGAGTAATCACATGTACTACATAACTAGTTATTCTCTTTCCTATTTTTTGCCAAGCAAGTTTGCTTAGTTACTGTATTATAATAGAAAGCGACTCATTTGTGTATTGCCGAGAAATTAAATTCGATTGAAAAAACCTCTATTATATATATATAACTCGCAAATTGAAGTAGATCATCAAAACCCAGGAGAAGTAGAAGAAGAAAGTGCTTCACTCGGACACAAGTACATTAGCACAACCAGAGATGCCACTATTTGATACAGTGAAAAATTTTGTTCAAACGCCTACTGAATCTAAAGTGAAACAAGCTACAGATGACAACGAAACTACAGGTGCTACAGGTACTTTGATGAATGAAATATCTGTCCTAACATATAGTCCCAAGACTTTAAAAGATATCATTCAAGTCATTAAGAAAAGATTATCATCTGCTACATCTTCTAATAAGAAATTGAGCCATAAGACCTCTGTTTATATTATTAAGACATTGACTCTAATATCTTACTTGATTAACAATGGATCAAATGAATTTATTGAATGGTTAAGATTGAATTTTTATCTAGTTGAAAACATTACTAAGAAATGCAATTTCCAACTTCAAGATAACAGTGCTGATAGTAAAATGATTGGACAAATCAAAGTTATAGCAGAGGATATGACTAACTTAATTAATAATGAAAACTTATTAGAACAACGAAGGAAGGATGTCATTCAATTTAGATCAAGTATTTCTTCTCCAGGAAGAAAGTCTACTGATAATAGTCATTTGAGAAACTCATTTACTAAATCAGATGTAATGATGGTAAATAGATCAAGTTCAAACTCAGAAAGATACTTTATACGAAGAGATAACAACGATAATGGTAATGGTAATACATCTTCAATTGCATATAGACAAAGTAGTAGTGGTAACTCGAATAGTATAGATTTAAAAAGAAGACCATTAAAAAATACCAGTGATTTTTTAAGAACTTCATCTTCTAGGTTTAGATTGGATCCATTAGAAGAAGAAGAATCCAACTTGGTGGATACTTCTATTGATAATACTAATGACACTTATATTTCTGAGGATAATTCATACAGTCATTATTTGAATGAAACATCAAATACTTTATTAGAAACAGATAATATGGACAATTCGAAAAAAAAGTTTTCTTTAACTAATCCCTTCCGCTAAGGGTAAAATCACATGAGCCCAAAAAACTGAAGATTGTATTAATGTAATAACATTTTAATTGTATTGTTTCCCCAATCGACGAGTTAAATCAAAAACTGATAGATAATGCTACGCGGATTTAAATGACACAGTAAATTGCATTTATATTGACCCGGATTTCGATAGATCCATAGTGTTTTATGTGCGCCTGTAATGGACTTAGTTGTTATTGAAGAACCACGATGAAGTTGCTTTATTTTCCATTGTAAACATATACCCACATATATAGAATGCTACAAAGATAGAAACGACAAACTCCGAGTGAATAATGAAAGCAGGACAACGAAACGAGATTCTTTTAGTACTAGAATCGATTTAATCCCTGTTAATCAAGAAATCATATGCAATACATTTACGCCCGTAGTTTGAATTAACTTGAGAGTGCCAACAATAGGGCCGAGTGCTCCACTACGATCACACAATTCTTTATAAATCGTTTGGTACAACATTCAGCTGTAAAAAAATAAACGTAACTAAAGATGTATAGACTACATAGATAATCACAGCTTAATAATACCTTCTTGGAACAAGTTCACGTTGTTAAACAAAAAGTCCTGTCGATACAGTAGACTTCTCAAGAGAAACAGCAAAACTGCTTTTCACCATTCCATTAACCATCATTATCTTCATACTTTCCAACCCCTGATATATAATTACAGTATCAGAAGCACGCGAGAGTAGACACAAATATATATAACAATAAGTAGGATCGCTACGTTAAATTATAATGTGCTATATGGCGTTCAATACACGATTGAATATCTGTAAACTACTATAAAGGTATACTTTAATGCGAAGATGCGCGAAACAATGTTTTTTTAGAAGTCTTGAATGGTAGCTGCGGAACCATTTGGAATCCCATGATTGTATGATTCGGAGAGTCTACTACAATTTATATCTCTTAAGAGTTGTCAAAATTTAGATATACCTCGGTATTTAACTGTATTTTTGAACTGTATTCTGGTTTAGGTGAAATTCTATTGTTGTTTGGTCCTCCCAACGAGTAACTGTTTCAATTTCAATACATGATTATATTAATTGTTTAATTTTTTTCTATTACACTTTTGGTCTTTCCTCCAGTAAATATCTCACCTTTTACAAAATAGAATATGATATAATAGAAGGTTAATTGTTTATTGTCTGTAATATTACCAACCAATGAACTGGCTATAATTGTGTAATATTTCCCTACAATTATTCATGACTTTGCTTCAAATATGTTGTGGCATGTATTTAGGGATGGGGGGGGGGGCTGACCGTTGCCTTTACACTACGTACCCTGAGTTTGCCCTGCCGGAGTTTGATTTAGGGTTACCCACGGTCCGCAATGAGCAGACATGGGAGGGGTAGGAAATATTCTCTACCCCCCCCCCCTCCAAAATAGGCCTACCCCCACCAGTTTTCAACACCCTGATAAAATATCTACCTCCTACCCCTCCCCAAATAAAAATTTTGACCCCCCATCCCCAACCCCATTTGTACAATGTTGAATATATATTAATATGGTCTCTCTTTTACTTTAATTACTAGTCATCAAAAAAAAAATATTTTGGTTATTTATCTGTACCCCAATTTTACCCCCCAAATTTTCGGTTTTGCCCCTAGCTGGACCCCAAGTGGAAACCTTCTAGTCCGGCGTCTACACCCGAAAGTTTTTAATCCAACCTGACTTCTCTACCCAACTCCTCCCATGTCTGGCAATGAGGGGAAAAAGAAAAAAGAAAAAATGGCGGGGCGATGCATGGTGTCTGGGTGCAGCCTACACTATACCCTCTGACTTTTCTTTTTCCCCACAGTTATATAAAATTACGTATTTATAATAACAATGGAAATGTCACATTTACATAATACAATCAAAGTTTTTTCAGTGTATATAAATTTCCACATTTAAGTTTTACTTTTGAATTTGAAGCTTTCTCTTTTATTCTATTGTCAACAATTTTCAAAAATAAGAAAAGCAATCAGGTATTATACAATACAATAAAAGCTCTATCATCACAAAGTTAAACCATTAGAACAACATGCAAATCTTTGTCAAGACTTTAACTGGTAAAACCATTACTCTAGAAGTAGAATCTTCAGACACTATCGATAACGTCAAGTCCAAAATCCAGGACAAAGAAGGTATCCCACCTGATCAACAGAGATTAATCTTTGCAGGTAAACAATTAGAAGATGGTAGAACATTGTCTGATTATAATATTCAAAAAGAATCAACTTTGCATTTAGTGTTAAGACTAAGGGGTGGTGTGTGAAATTTAGGCGCTGCCTGGATGTTACTATCGTCTTTGAATCTGTGTAATTATGTAAAGAGTATATACACGAACAATTTAAAGTAAATTACGTATGTTCAATTACAATATTCTATTCCTCTATAAATGACTATCTGTCTCTGAGTCAATCGGGACAATTTGAAGTTTTTATATTATTGCTTTTAGCTGTTTTTGGCGGGGGGTAGGCTATAGTTTTAATTATAAGCCGATATTCTTAAGCTCATTCACGATTCTGGATGTTTCATCAAGTTCAGATATGCGGCGTAGCGATTCTTCAATAGTGGGTCTTAACTCAACAAACTTACTCATCAGAACTCCTCCAAACTTAATTAATTTCAATTTAACATTTTCAATCGTTTCTCTTTCACTATTATATTTAATTAGTTTATTCCATAATTTCGACAACCTTTGTTTTAAAACTTCATCAAGTACTTCATTGCTGTTGTAGTTTGTTAGTTTGATACCTAATTCACTGCCTGCTATTTGAGTTCTCCACGTGTAAATTATGGTTTCATTTTCAAATAATGATATAGTATTATCTACAACAAAATCCAAAAGCTCAACTGAGTATAATGATGCATCTTCATTCTTAGTTAGTACTTCACATATATCCGCACAGGAATGAAGTAACTTTATGACGTATTCTTCCTTTTCAATATTAGACTTCGAAGACTTTTTACTGACATCAGAATCAGTCTTTATTCTCTTATTTGAAGATTCCACATCATTATTTTCATTTCCTTTCATCTCATCATTCATACCTTGTTTCTCTTGTATGATGTTTAAAATATGATGTGAACGAGAAAGCAATATAATAATCAAGTCTTTTTCCGGGAAGATCTTTAATAGATTTGCATATGAAAGAATTACTTTTTTAACATATGAATCATTATTCCTAGAAACTTCAGTATTACATGTCTTCAAAATGGATTGTTTCAAGTCATTATTATTTTTCACAAACTCGTCAAATTTACCTGTTATTGACACTAATGCATCAACAATCAAGTCTTTCCCATCCCATGATCTTCCAATTAATGATTTATTAAGAATTTCAAATAATTTCAAAATCTGTTCTTCTGGAACGTTCCCATCAATAATATGACATAAGGTAGAGACAGATTTAGCGCATGATCTTCTAATCCCAAAATCATTCGACACAATATTAGCAGACACCAAATTTAATATTTCATTCAGATATAGTTTAATTGCTCCTGCACCAGATGTCGATGCTTCTGTCCATATTTTAGAATAGAGAGTTCTAGTTTTTTCTTCAACATCGCTTGATCCAATAAATATCAAGGGGATAAAAATGTCCCCCAAATTTTCAAAAGATGCAGGTGCTTGATTCAAAATAGCTTCTAATGTTACTCCAACAACGTTCTTCGAAGAAGCATTATTAACATTAAAATATCTTTCAACTATCAGTTTTGCGTACTTCACTGCTTTATCTACTCCGGTAATATTATATATACGTCCTATAGTTACTGCAAATGCCATATTCACAGATTCATTCCTGTCATCTAACATGCTCATGCAGACTTTCAACATTTTACCGGTATATGATTTCAAATCCAAACCATATCTTTTCACCAGCAAAATCATAACTTGAGAAGCTGCAATTTTGGAAGGCAACCCCACTGATTTTTTCACAGCTTTAATACTGTAATTTATGTGTTCCTCCATTGTCGAATCATCAGATTTTGATATTAATTTATCAATCGTTTCAAACAAAGGAGAAGCGATAACACCTTTCTGTCTATGGATATCAATGGTTTCTGCATCTATATTATAATTTTTAGCATTTAATGTCAAATAATTAATTACTTGAGGTTCAATGGATGAGAATAATAAAGTAAAATCATAAACTAGCTCAGGTGCATACGGTTTAATTGCTGTACCAGTATTTTTCACTAAATCAATTAAAGTCGTCAAGGAAAATTTTCTAACTTCTTCGGCATCACTATTAAGGCCCTTTGTACCTAATAAAAAGGGTAAAATCATATCTAGAATTTGTTTTGATTTATCTGGTTTAACACCGTTACTGATATCAATTGATCTTGCTAATATCTTGGATAATACAGTTGTAAATTTCGTACCTGCTTCTCTAACACTTTCTTTTATATCATCCATTACTCTAAATCCCATAGTCCAAATATCTAAAATCTGATCATTAAATTTTTCTTGTGGTTGAGTTTGAATTAATTGTAGCAAGGCATTTGTACTTGCTTCACGAACTCTCCATTCTTTATTAGACATACTAGTTAATAATTCCTTCAAAATATCATCAAAATATTTTGAGATAACTGCTGATGAGTTTGAAATTAAAGAGTTCCATATATCATTCATTGAACGCGACACAATTGAGTAAGGATCAAATCTATATCTAAATAATTTTGGAATTAAAACTCTAGCAGTAGATTGATCTTCTAATAACATTTGTTCTAATGATGATTTTGATATGATGGCGCCTATCCCAAATGCTATACCTTTCCTTGAAGACCATAGGCTAGAACTTTTGGCCAAAGACATGAATTTATAAACAAGAGATGGATCACCAACTTCTGAAGCTAAATTCAATATATCTTTATAAGTACTCACTGATCCATCTCCAGTATTCATCATACCAGGCTCAAATAACGTTGTTTCTTCAGAGAGTGAGCCGGATGTCATTTGGGTAGTGGCTGCTGAAGTGGAATCTGTGAATGATCTTAAAAGACCCTTGATCATAGTTTCCTTCAAATCTGCGTTACCAATCTCATACACTAAACTTAAACCTCTTGCTGCAGATTCTTGAAGGAATTCATCACGGTCAGCTAAAAATTTCATAAATCTTAAATGGATTTGAGATGATTGAGAAATCACTTTTGGATGATGACCTAAATATTGAAGTATTGATAAAAGCCAAATACAACTTGCCTTTCTTAAACTTGGTTTTGTGGAGTCACATGATTTTAATACTTTATCAAGAATGGTGTCTAAATGTTGATCATTGAATGTTGTTTGAAGGGAACTTATTGATGGATTTATGTCGAGCAAATCTAATTGTTTAAGTAAGAATTTAGAATTCCAACCACCGGCCAGGATAGACATTACTTCACCCGTGGTGAAAAGAAATTCAACTTGTTTCGAAGTGTAAGTATCGAACAATTTTTCATAAAAAATTTCAGATTTCAAATTTTCATCAAATTCATTGGAATATAATGATAGATAACCCCATGTTGCGATAGCAATTTCATCATTAATTAATTTATCTCTTATATTTTGTGTGATTGATACTACAATTGATATTCTGTCAATTTCATCTAAAATGGATAATAATCCGTATTTAAGAACTTGAGATATCAGTTTCAAGATTGTTTTCCTTGGAGAACCTGTTGTTGTAGAATTCAATGATGATATAAGACGATCGATTAACGATTTGATTAAAGGCTTATTGTTTTGAATAAACAGAGAATTCATATCTCTTAGATACAACCTTGGAATGATATAAGAGGAAACATATAAAACTGGTAATTGTGATACTAAGTTAGTTGTATCAGTTGGGATATTGGATATTTTACTTAAAAGTTGTGAGGTCGAGACATCATCAAAAGAGCCACTTGAAGTAATAATCGCAAGGACATTAGCACATATTTCTAAGTCTTTATCCGTATTAGTTTGAATTCCTTCTAAATAATGGAATAAATCGGGAACTAATGATTGAATGCTTTGTAATATTGTGACATTCGATAATTTTAAGATGGTTAGTAATGTGTCACCAAAGATGACATCTGGTTTATTTGAGATTGCAATAATTTTACCATTACCATCCTTTATTATGAATTCGGCACAAAGTAATTTCAAAAAATCATGGAACCATTGATCACTATTGAATTGGGAAATCAATTTGTTCACTGCGAGGGATACATTATCATCTAATTCAATTGATTTTTCAATTCTTATGGACCAATCTTCATCTTGTGTGACAATAATTTTTGCTTGTTCTAGTTTTTGTATAGCTTGTGATATTAGGGCCTGTTTACTGAATCTAACTGCAGTATTGAGACAGTTTCTTATGGTAGGTGTGGTTGAGGAAAAGTTGTTGTTGTTGTTTTGGATCGAAGCAATTTCTGATAATATTAAATCTATAAAATCTTTAAAATTGGGGAAAATTGTTTGTATATTAGTATCTGTACCTAATTTATCAATAGTTTTAATTATCTTGCCGCCATCTTTATCGGGGTCAGAGTCAGAGTCAGAGTCAGAATCCGTTTGACGGATTGAAGCTTGTTCAATTCTAAACCAATATGGATGTAGTCCTTTAAAGGATTGTTCGATGATATCGAACTTATTATATGGAGAAGTACCAAAAATATTAAATAATCTTGCTTCTTGATCATCAAATGGGAAAGTTGCATTAATAAATTTTATTAAGATGAATCTAACTGACATTATTGAATCAACATTTTCTTTCGATTCTTGTTGTGATGATTTTGAAGGATCATTTTCAAGTTTATCATCATTTTGTAAATATGTTCTTGCTAATTTTTTCAATTTTTCCTTTGATGATGGTGGTAATTTATAAAGATAATGAGATAATGATAATAACGCTTCTTGAATACTTGATCTAAATTCCGATAAATCACCAATTAATGAATCGAAAAGAAATTCAATGAATGAGAAATCTGAAATTAATTGTAAATTTTTCTTTAAGATGTCACCTAATGTTTCGTATTGTAATCTTCTTTGTTCCAATGTTGTACTGAACACTGGAGTTGATGAATTCAATTGTAATCTTGGCCATCCTTCTGCATGTAAATTATTTCTAATTAATGATGCAATGTTGATATTCAATGTAAAATCTTCACTTGTGTTCTCAGCAGCATCTTGTTCTTGAACAATTAAATTCATGTGGTTATACTTGGTGACATGACGAATAAAATTTAAACATAATGATCTTAATTTAAAATGAGAAGAGTTTAAACCAATGGAACAAATTTTTGAAACGTTTTTATGATTTGAAGTGGCCACTATACTTGAATTTAAAATAATTAAAATTTTTTCTTGTAAGAAATGATTTACAGGTGGTATACCATTTGATTTATCACCTGTATATAAATCAATTAAATATTGAATGAAATCTATATCTTCATGTGGTATTTGTAATCTTTTACTGAATTGTATTGCTGCTTCTGATAAGGATGATGATGATTGATCTGTGGATACCACGGATATGAATTTGATTAACACTTGATCATTTGATACAAATCCATTTGTTACGAATTTGAAAATCCCCCATTTAAATTTTAATAATTGATCTTTATTGAAAGTGATCCCAGCACTATAAGTGAAAAATGAAACATCATCTTTGGATAAACCTGGACATGTATAACCTCTTGGAATAATTGTTGGGGTTTGAGGATCTGGTTTTGCTGGAATTAAGAAAAAAAATTTAGTAAAATAATTTAGTAAGAATTGGAAATCATTTGAATCAGGTAAATGTAAGAATGTTATGGTATCTTGTTCTTGTGGAGTCCCCTTTAAAGGTGGGTTCCATGATAATAATAATTTACATAATATATGGAAAGTTCTTGCCTTTGCTGAAATTGAAGAAAGTTTGGAAATTCCATTCATTACTTGTGGTACTAAATCATGTTTTTCCTCGTTAGATAATCTATCAATTCCCTTTGATATTAATAATAGACTGTACAGTATGACTTGATTTGATTCTTGATTTTCAGATTGCAATTGAGATTGAGATTGGGAATGTACTTGATTTAATAATTTTGATATAGGTAATTTAATATCAGTTGAAGTGTTTAATCTTGATAATATATTTTTCAATGAATTAAAGACTGCCTTTCTTACTGAATCATGAATGGAATTTAATTTTAATAATAATGGAGCTAAGAATATATCCAAATTTTGTTGATATTTGATTGAATTATCTGCGAATGCTAATTTCAACTCTACTTTTTCAATTAGTTCCAATTCCTTTTGTTCTGACAGAGCAGTTTTTGTTGGGCCAGGTGAACTCATATCTTTTTTTAACTGTTATTTATTTGAATGTAATGGCTATGAGTGTAAGGTTAAGCTAATATCTTTATTATTTATGGTTTTGGATATATTTGTTTATTCTCTTTTGTTGTAGAATAAAGGTGTCATATTTACTTTTAAGATTGGGTGGCGATTTCCCATATTATATCTGGTATAATCTTAAGATTCGAGCTGAGCGGCAAAAATTTCCCGCCCCAGTTTATGCCATTTGTAGAAGTGGGACTTCAAATTGTAAAGGGAAAGGGAAAGGGAAAGGGAAAGGGAAAGGGAAAGGGAAAGGGAATTGGAAACGGAGTTTGAAATAACTATAAGGACAACTATCAAACGATGAATGAATAGATAGTCTACTATAGAGGAAGACTCTCCAATTCTGTGGATGTTGAACGGGTGTATAGATCTACACAGAGGCTTTTGTATGGTTATCGTCCACCTTAATATGTATATATATACCACACTGCTCTTTGCTAATGCGGAGATTCTAATAAACGTTTTGAACTTAGATTCCAGACATATGAAAGTACTCTCTTGATAAACAAACAGGGCCTTTAGATTATATATAAGTCACAGTGACGCTTGTTATATTATAGTGAGTTATACCAATAATTATAATTGACAGTTTCCGTTCCCTTCCCCTTCGCTTTGCTGCACGTGACCGGAGCCCCCGAACACATACTCTGTCCCTCCCCCCCCCGCGGCCCCAGATCGTGGAGGAAATCCGAGGTCTCGGACCTTCACTATACAGATATAATTATATAATAATATTATATATGCCACTCTCTCGTTATAATAAGCGCGGGGGCTATACACTGTTCTTATTGGTTGTCTTGCTTTAAACCCTTCAAAAAAGGTTGTTGCTGTATAATGATAACACTTTAACACTCACATGAATCTCATTTTATTACATTCGGTATCTCCAATAAAAGGAATATACAGATTAAAAATATAAAGAATATATACAGAGGATATAAAGAATATATTTTTCACTGTACCAAGAAATATAGAATCCATAACTTAATACTATCATTCGGAAAGTATTCCCCTGTCGCTAAAAGAACTGCATATATATGATCATGAATAATATCATACTAAAAAGATCCCAACTATTATTCAATAGTTTAAACAGCATAACAAGAACCGCCCAATTCCAAAGGTCATTAGCAACCGCCGCGGCAGCCACAGAATCATCATCATCATCATCATCTCCACGTTTGAAAACTTTTAAAATTTATAGATGGAATCCAGATAAACCAGTTGAAAAACCACATCTACAATCATTCCAAATAGATTTAAACAACTGTGGTCCCATGGTTCTTGATGCCCTTTTGAAAATTAAAGACGAACAAGATTCATCTTTAACTTTTAGAAGATCATGTAGAGAAGGTATCTGTGGTTCATGCGCCATGAATATAGGTGGTAGAAATACTTTAGCATGTCTTTGTAAAATTGATCAAAATGAATCAAAAGATTTGAAAATTTATCCATTACCTCACATGTACGTCGTTAAGGATTTAGTCCCTGATTTAACCAATTTTTATCAACAATATAAATCTATTCAACCTTATTTACAAAGATCAGAATTCCCAAAGGATGGTAAAGAAGTGTTACAATCCATTGAAGATCGTAAGAAATTGGACGGATTGTATGAATGTATCCTTTGTGCCTGTTGTTCCACCTCGTGCCCTTCATATTGGTGGAATCAAGAAGAATATTTGGGTCCCGCAGTGTTGATGCAAGCTTATCGTTGGTTGATCGACTCAAGAGATCAAGCTACAAAGGCTAGAAAGACAATGTTGGAAAATTCAATGTCATTGTATAGATGTCATACTATTATGAATTGTACTAAGACTTGTCCAAAGGGGTTGAATCCTGGTTTTGCTATCGCTAAGATTAAGAAAAGTTTGGCTATGATGTGATGATCTTAATGTAAATGATTTCATTTTATGCGATGGAAAAAAAGAAAACAAACAAACAAACAAAAGTGTTACAAAAAAAGTATCTTTCTGGAAAAGAAAACCTTATAATTAATTTTTTTATTTGAAGATGTGTCAAACACAGTTCTCTTCAAAATCAAAAAGAAGTTATTTTATTTATTGACGTACATATATATTTATTAAACTTATTTATTGAACTTATTTATTTATTATCTATTTTTTTTATAAACATACAAAATTAGATATATATTCTTTTTTATTAGGACTTCATTTTGCTTCTCAAGTACTTTACGTACTAAAACTTAAATAATCATTGTATTTGCTACACGTAACCATTTAATAATCCACGTATTTACTTACTCAAAAGGCGTTGCGCCTTTATATGTACATATACTTGAAATTGAAAAATATGGGAAACAGAAGACATAAAGAAATACATATGTACGTAGAAAAGAAAGCTGAAATAACAATACATCTCCAGGGCCAACCAAAGATATAAACCACACCCCATCAATTGTTTACTTCAACGCATTTTCTCTTACAATCACAAAGAATCATGACAGCTGCTTCATTTGTTACCGTCAGAGGACAAATCATTTCATTGGAATCACAAACAGAATCTTCATTATCTCGTTATTCTACATTTGCACAAACTACAAGTTCACAAGCAAATGGCGATGAAAAGGCATTAGATGAACAAATTGAAAAAAAATTATACAAGAGGCAAGAAATTATTGATTCACTAGATAAAATCGTTCAGAAAAATCCAAATATCTCATCCTCTAAATTATCACAATTACAACGTCATAAGGAAATATTGCAAGATCATTGGAAAAATTTCCGTAATATTAGATCATCCATTCAACAAGAACGTAACAGATTGAACCTATTGTTTAGTGTCAAGACAGATATAGCTCAACATAACAATAAAACGAACGATCCTGCAACGAATGAAAATGAATATATTCAAAATGAATCCAGAAGAATTGATCAATCAAATAATGTCTTGGATAGATTAATATCACAAGCTTTTGAAACGAGAGATCAATTCCAAAACCAATCAGTTCTTTTACATAATGCAAATAATAGAATCTTACAAACTTTACAAAGAATCCCTGGTTTGAATCATGTTATTGCCAAAATAAATACAAGAAGGAAAAAAAATGCATTTATATTGGCCACTGTGACTACTTTATGTATCTTATTCCTATTCTTCACGTGGTAGGATAGCATTCCTCTGCCCCTCATCGTTGTTCCTATATTTTTCTTAATATTTACAACTGT
This sequence comes from Naumovozyma dairenensis CBS 421, assembly GCF_000227115.2. Taxonomy (NCBI): domain Eukaryota; kingdom Fungi; phylum Ascomycota; class Saccharomycetes; order Saccharomycetales; family Saccharomycetaceae; genus Naumovozyma; species Naumovozyma dairenensis. The sequence goes on along the minus strand of NC_016486.1, from coordinate 36,613 downwards.
ATATTATAGTATAATAGTGAAAGAAAAGCGCTAAATATGAGAGTTAAGTACTTCTTCGAAAAAATATAAAAATAGAGTTCGCATCACCTCATAATTTATAGTCCTTTTAGAGTATAGTTACTCT